>NW_027184636.1:300000-419000 GCF_032405125.1 Capricornis sumatraensis
CTGAGCAGAGCTGGAGCTCTGCCGTACTGGAGGCGCACTCGGCTCCGCCCAAGCAGTGATTGCAGCCCCACGCATCTGGGCTGCTTCCTCTTCTCCCAAGGAGGCTCTCTTCCCTCATGTTGTGCACAAGGCTTCCAGGCGGGGGCGCCCCGCGCCTCCTACAGGTCTTGGCTGAGGAGCTGCTTCCCTGAGCTGGGGCTGTGGACGGGAGCCCAGACACGCAGGGGCAGGCCCCAACCACCTGCACACGTCTCTGTTGGGGAGGAGAGCACTAGGGAAAAGACGTCTGTCAGGCACCTTCTAGGCGCTCAACGAGTCAGCCTCCGCGTGTGTGGGGCTGCAGACCACAGCCAGAGGCCCTGTGAGCCTTGTGCTCTCCGTGCTGTGCTGAGTCTGGGCGGTCAAGCAACCGTAAGAATAGACTTTCAGTTGCCCTCACTTTGCCTCTACTAGAGCCCTCAAGCTGGAGCGCTTGGCAGTGTGCAACCCACCAGCAACTAAGCCCTCCACAAGAACGCCTGGGGACTAGGTGCAAAGGCAAGGCAGGAGTGGAGCTGAGGCCAGGAAGGCACAGTAGCATCTCCCAGTCTCGCGCAGCCCGCTCCTTTCTGGACTAGAAGCCTAGCCGCGAGGCAAGTCTGGGCAAGGCTCGCCCAGGGCAGAGCAGCCTCACGCCAGCCCTCTGCCAGATCGGGCCTCTGAGCAGAGCTGGAGCTCTGCCGTACTGGAGGCGCACTCGGCTCCGCCCAAGCAGTGATTGCAGCCCCACGCATCTGGGCTGTCTCCTCTTCTCCCAAGGAGGCTCACTTCCCTCATGCTGTGCACTAGGCTTCCAGGCGGGGGCGCCCCGCGCCTCCTACAGGTCTTGGCTGAGGAGCTGCTTCCCTGAGCTGGGGCTGTGGACGGGAGCCCAGACACGCAGGGCCAGGCCCCAACCACCTGCACACGTCTCTGCTGGGGAGGAGAGCACTAGGGAAATGACGTCTGTCAGGCACCTTCTGGGCGCTCACCGAGTCAGCCTCAGCGTGTGTGGGGCTGCAGACCACAGCCAGAGGCCCTGTGAGCCTTGTGCTCTCCGTGCTGTGCTGAGTCTGGGCGGTCAAGCAACCGCTGGAGGAGCCCTGCAGTTGCCCTCCCATTGCCTCTAATAGAGCCCTCTCTGCTGGAGCGCTTGGCAGTGTGCAACCCACCGGCAACTAAGCCCTCCACAAGAACGCCTGAGGACTAGGTGCAAAGGTAAGGCAGGAGTGGTGCTGAGGCCAGGAAGGCGCCAGTAGCATCTCCCAGTCTCGCGCAGCCCGCTCCTTTCTGGACTGGAAGCCTAGCCGCGAGGCATGTCTGGGCAAGGCTCGCCCAGGGCAGAGCAGCCTCACGCCAGCAACTCTGCCAGATCGGGCCTCTGAGCAGAGCTGGAGCTCTGCCGTACTGGAGGCGCACTCGGCTCCGCCCAAGCAGTGATTGCAGCCCCACGCATCTGGGCTGCTTCCTCTTCTCCCAAGGAGGCTCTCTTCCCTCATGTTGTGCACAAGGCTTCCAGGCGGGGGCGCCCCGCGCCTCCTACAGGTCTTGGCTGAGGAGCTGCTTCCCTGAGCTGGGGCTGTGGACGGGAGCCCAGACACGCAGGGGCAGGCCCCAACCACCTGCACACGTCTCTGTTGGGGAGGAGAGCACTAGGGAAAAGACGTCTGTCAGGCACCTTCTAGGCGCTCAACGAGTCAGCCTCCGCGTGTGAGGGGCTGCAGACCACAGCCAGAGGCCCTGTGAGCCTTGTGCTCTCCGTGCTGTGCTGAGTCTGGGCGGTCAAGCAACCGTAAGAATAGACTTTCAGTTGCCCTCACTTTGCCTCTACTAGAGCCCTCAAGCTGGAGCGCTTGGCAGTGTGCAACCCACCAGCAACTAAGCCCTCCACAAGAACGCCTGGGGACTAGGTGCAAAGGCAAGGCAGGAGTGGAGCTGAGGCCAGGAAGGCGCCAGTAGCATCTCCCAGTCTCGCGCAGCCCGCTCCTTTCTGGACTGGAAGCCTAGCCGCGAGGCAAGTTTGGGCAAGGCTCGCACATGGCAGAGCAGCCTCACGCCAGCAACTCTGCCAGATCGGGCCTCTGAGCAGAGCTGGAGCTCTGCCGTACTGGAGGCGCACTCGGCTCCGCCAAAGCAGTGAATGCAGCTGCACACAGCAGGGCTGCCTTCTCTTCTCCCGAGGAGGCTCGCTTCCCGCATGCTGGAAACTAGGCTTCCAGGAGGGGCCCCCTGCGCCTCCCACAGGTCTTGGCTCAGGAGCTGCTTCCCTGAGCTGGGGCTGTGGACGGGAGCCCAGACACGCAGGGGCAGGCCCCAACCACCTGCACACGTCTCTGCTGGGGAGGAGAGCACTAGGGAAATGACGTCTGTCAGGCACCTTCTGGGCGCTCACCGAGTCAGCCTCCGCGTGTGTGGGGCTGCAGACCCCAGCCAGGGGCCCTGTGAGCCTTGTGCTCTCCGTGCTGTGCTGAGTCTGGGTGGTCAAGCAACCGTAAGAATAGACTTTCAGTTGCCCTCACTTTGCCTCTACTAGAGCCCTCAAGCTGGAGCGCTTGGCAGTGTGCAACCCACAGGCAACTAAGCCCTCCACAAGAACGCCTGGGGACTAGGTGCAAAGGCAAGGCAGGAGTGGAGCTGAGGCCAGGAAGGCACAGTAGCATCTCCCAGTCTCGCGCAGCCCGCTCCTTTCTGGACTAGAAGTCTAGCCGCGAGGCAAGTCTGGGCAAGGCTCGCCCAGGGCAGAGCAGCCTCACGCCAGCCCTCTGCCAGATCGGGCCTCTGAGCAGAGCTGGAGCTCTGCCGTACTGGAGGCGCACTCGGCTCCGCCCAAGCAGTGATTGCAGCCCCACGCATCTGGGCTGCCTCCTCTTCTCCCAAGGAGGCTCGCTTCCCTCATGCTGTGCACTAGGCTTCCAGGCGGGGGCGCCCCGCGCCTCCTACAGGTCTTGGCTGAGGAGCTGCTTCCCTGAGCTGGGGCTGTGGACGGGAGCCCAGACACGCAGGGCCAGGCCCCAACCACCTGCACACGTCTCTGCTGGGGAGGAGAGCACTAGGGAAATGACGTCTGTCAGGCACCTTCTGGGCGCTCACCGAGTCAGCCTCAGCGTGTGTGGGGCTGCAGACCACAGCCAGAGGCCCTGTGAGCCTTGTGCTCTCCGTGCTGTGCTGAGTCTGGGCGGTCAAGCAACCGCTGGAGGAGCCCTGCAGTTGCCCTCCCATTGCCTCTAATAGAGCCCTCTCTGCTGTAGCGCTTGGCAGTGTGCAACCCACCGGAAACTAAGCCCTCCACAAGAACGCCTGAGGACTAGGTGCAAAGGTAAGGCAGGAGTGGTGCTGAGGCCAGGAAGGCGCCAGTAGCATCTCCCAGTCTCGCGCAGCCCGCTCCTTTCTGGACTGGAAGCCTAGCCGCGAGGCAAGTCTGGGCAAGGCTCGCCCAGGGCAGTGCAGCCTCACGCCAGCAACTCTGCCAGATCGGGCCTCTGAGCAGAGCTGGAGCTCTGCCGTACTGGAGGCGCACTCGGCTCCGCCAAAGCAGTGAATGCAGCCGCACACAGCAGGGCTGCCTTCTCTTCTCCCGAGGAGGCTCACTTCCCGCATGCTGTAAATTAGGCTTCCAGGCGGGGCCCCCTGCGCCCTCCACAGGTCTTGGCTCAGGAGCTGCTTCCCTGAGCTGGGGCTGTGGACGGGAGCCCAGACACGCAGGGGCAGGCCCCAACCACCTGCACACGTCTCTGCTGGGGAGGAGCGCACTAGGGAAATGACGTCTGTCAGGCACCTTCTGGGCGCTCACCGAGTCAGCCTCCGCGTGTGTGGGGCTGCAGACCCCAGCCAGGGGCCCTGTGAGCCTTTTGCTCTCCGTGCTGTGCTGAGTCTGGGCGGTCAAGCAACCATAAGAATAGACTTCCAGTTGCCCTCACTTTGCCTCTACTAGAGCCCTCAAGCTGGAGCGCTTGGCAGTGTGCAACCCACCGGCAACTAAGCCCTCCACAAGAACGCCTGGGGACTAGGTGCAAAGGCAAGGCAGGAGTGGAGCTGAGGCCAGGAAGGCGCCAGTAGCATCTCCCAGTCTCGCGCAGCCCGCTCCTTTCTGGACTGGAAGCCTAGCCGCGAGGCAAGTCTGGGCAAGGCTCGCCCAGGGCAGAGCAGCCTCACGCCAGCCCTCTGCCAGATCGGGCCTCTGAGCAGAGCTGGAGCTCTGCCGTACTGGAGGCGCACTCGGCTCCGCCCAAGCAGTGATTGCAGCCCCACGCATCTGGGCTGTCTCCTCTTCTCCCAAGGAGGCTCGCTTCTCTCATGCTGTGCACTAGGCTTCCAGGCGGGGGCGCCCCGCGCCTCCTACAGGTCTTGGCTGAGGAGCTGCTTCCCTGAGCTGGGGCTGTGGACGGGAGCCCAGACACGCAGGGCCAGGCCCCAACCACCTGCACACGTCTCTGCTGGGGAGGAGAGCACTAGGGAAATGACGTCTGTCAGGCACCTTCTGGGCGCTCACCGAGTCAGCCTCAGCGTGTGTGGGGCTGCAGACCACAGCCAGAGGCCCTGTGAGCCTTGTGCTCTCCGTGCTGTGCTGAGTCTGGGCGGTCAAGCAACCGCTGGAGGAGCACTGCAGTTTCCCTCCCATTGCCTCTAATAGAGCCCTCTCTGCTGGAGCGCTTGGCAGTGTGCAACACACCGGAAACTAAGCCCTCCACAAGAACGCCTGAGGACTAGGTGCAAAGGTAAGGCAGGAGTGGTGCTGAGGCCAGGAAGGCGCCAGTAGCCTCTCCCAGTCTCGCGCAGCCCGCTCCTTTCTGGACTGGAAGCCTAGCCGCGAGGCAAGTCTGGGCAAGGCTCGCCCAGGGCAGAGCAGCCTCACGCCAGCCCTCTGCCAGATCGGGCCTCTGAGCAGAGATGGAGCTCTGCCGTACTGGAGGCGCACTCGATTCCGCCCAAACAGTGATTGCAGCCCCATGCATCTGGGCTGCTTCCTCTTCTCCCAAGGAGGCTCGCTTCCCTCATGCTGTGCACAAGGCTTCCAGGCGGGGGCGCCCCGCGCCTCCTACAGGTCTTGGCTGAGGAGCTGCTTCCCTGAGCTGGGGCTGTGGACGGGAGCCCAGACACGCAGGGGCAGGCCCCAACCACCTGCACACGTCTCTGCTGGGGAGGAGAGCACTAGGGAAAAGACGTCTGTCAGGCACCTTCTGGGCGCTCACCGAGTCAGCCTCCGCGTGTGTGGGGCTGCAGACCACAGCCAGAGGCCCTGTGAGCCTTGTGCTCTCCGTGCTGTGCTGAGTCTTGGCGGTCAAGCAACCGTAAGAATAGACTTTCAGTTGCCCTCACTTTGCCTCTACTAGAGCCCTCAAGCTGGAGAGCTTGGCAGTGTGCAACCCACCGGCAACTAAGCCCTCCACAAGAACGCCTGGGGACTAGGTTCAAAGGCAAGGCAGGAGTGGAGCTGAGGCCAGGAAGGCGCCAGTAGCATCTCCCAGTCTCGCGCAGCCCGCTCCTTTCTGGAGTGGAAGCCTAGCCGCGAGGCAAGTCTGGGCAAGACTCGCCCAGGGCAGAGCAGCCTCACGCCAGCCCTCTGCCAGATCGGGCCTCTGAGCAGAGCTGGAGCTCTGCCGTACTGGAGGCGCACTCGGCTCCGCCCAAGCAGTGATTGCAGCCCCACGCATCTGGGCTGCCTCCTCTTCTCCCAAGGAGGCTCGCTTCCCTCATGCTGTGCACTAGGCTTCCAGGCGGGGGCGCCCCGCGCCTCCTACAGGTCTGGGCTGAGGAGCTGCTTCCCTGAGCTGGGGCTGTGGACGGGAGCCCAGACACGCAGGGGCAGGCCCCAACCACCTGCACACGTCTCTGCTGGGGAGGAGAGCACTAGGGAAAAGACGTCTGTCAGGCACCTTCTGGGCGCTCACCGAGTCAGCCTCCACGTGTGTGGGGCTGCAGACCACAGCCAGAGGCCCTGTGAGCCTTGTGCTCTCCGTGCTGTGCTGAGTCTGGGCGGTCAAGCAACCGTAAGAATAGACTTTCAGTTGCCCTCACTTTGCCTCTACTAAAGCCCTCAAGCTGGAGCGCTTGGCAGTGTGCAACCCACCGGCAACTAAGCCCTACACAAGAAAGCCTGGGGAATAGGTGCAAAGGCAAGGCAGGAGTGGAGCTGAGGCCAGGAAGGCGCCAGTAGCATCTCCCAGTCTCGCGCAGCCCGCTCCTTTCTGGACTGGAAGCCTAGCCGCGAGGCAAGTTTGGGCAAGGCTCGCACATGGCAGAGCAGCCTCACGCCAGCAACTCTGCCAGATCGGGCCTCTGAGCAGAGCTGGAGCTCTGCCGTACTGCAGGCGCACTCGGCTCCGCCAAAGCAGTGAATGCAGCCGCACACAGCAGGGCTGCCTTCTCTTCTCCCGAGGAGGCTCGCTTCCCGCATGCTGGAAACTAGGCTTCCAGGCGGGGCCCCCTGCGCCTCCCACAGGTCTTGGCTTAGGAGCTGCTTCCCTGAGCTGGGGCTGTGGACGGGAGCCCAGACACGCAGGGCCAGGCCCCAACCACCTGCACACGTCTCTGCTGGGGAGGAGAGCACTAGGGAAATGACGTCTGTCAGGCACCTTCTGGGCGCTCACCGAGTCAGCCTCAGCGTGTGTGGGGCTGCAGACCACAGCCAGAGGCCCTGTGAGCCTTGTGCTCTCCGTGCTGTGCTGAGTCTGGGCGGTCAAGCAACCGCTGGAGGAGCCCTGCAGTTGCCCTCCCATTGCCTCTAATAGAGCCCTCTCTGCTGGAGCGCTTGGCAGTGTGCAACCCACCGGAAACTAAGCCCTCCACAAGAACGCCTGAGGACTAGGTGCAAAGGTAAGGCAGGAGTGGTGCTGAGGCCAGGAAGGCGCCAGTAGCATCTCCCAGTCTCGCGCAGCCCGCTCCTTTCTGGACTGGAAGCCTAGCCGCGAGGCAAGTCTGGGCAAGGCTCGCCCAGGGCAGTGCAGACTCACGCCTGCAATTCTGCCAGATCGGGCCTCTGAGCAGAGCTGGAGCTCTGCCGTACTGGAGGCGCACTCGGCTCCGCCAAAGCAGTGAATGCAGCCGCACACAGCAGGGCTGCCTTCTCTTCTCCCGAGGAGGCTCACTTCCCGCATGCTGTAAACTAGGCTTCCAGGCGGGGCCCCCTGCGCCCTCCACAGTTCTTGGCTGAGGAGCTGCTTCCCTGAGCTGGGGCTGTGGACGGGAGCCCAGACACGCAGGGGCAGGCCCCAACCACCTGCACACGTCTCTGCTGGGGAGGAGAGCACTAGGGAAATGACGTCTGTCAGGCACCTTCTGGGCGCTCACCGAGTCAGCCTCCGCGTGTGTGGGGCTGCAGACCCCAGCCAGGGGCCCTGTGAGCCTTGTGCTCTCCGTGCTGTGCTGAGTCTGGGCGGTCAAGCAACCATAAGAATAGACTTCCAGTTGCCCTCACTTTGCCTCTACTAGAGCCCTCAAGCTGGAGCGCTTGGCAGTGTGCAACCCACCGGCAACTAAGCCCTCCACAAGAACGCCTGGGGACTAGGTGCAAAGGCAAGGCAGGAGTGGAGCTGAGGCCAGGAAGGCGCCAGTAGCATCTCCCAGTCTCGCGCAGCCCGCTCCTTTCTGGACTGGAAGCCTAGCCGCGAGGCAAGTCTGGGCAAGGCTCGCCCAGGGCAGAGCAGCCTCACGCCAGCCCTCTGCCAGATCGGGCCTCTGAGCAGAGCTGGAGCTCTGCCGTACTGGAGGCGCACTCGGCTCCGCCCAAGCAGTGATTGCAGCCCCACGCATCTGGGCTGCTTCCTCTTCTCCCAAGGAGGCTCACTTCCCTCATGCTGTGCACAAGGCTTCCAGGCGGGGGCGCCCCGCGCCTCCTACAGGTCTTGGCTGAGGAGCTGCTTCCCTGAGCTGGGGCTGTGGACGGGAGCCCAGACACGCAGGGGCAGGCCCCAACCACCTGCACACGTCTCTGCTGGGGAGGAGAGCACTAGGGAAAAGACGTCTGTCAGGCACCTTCTGGGCGCTCACCGAGTCAGCCTCCGCGTGTGTGGGGCTGCAGACCACAGCCAGAGGCCCTGTGAGCCTTGTGCTCTCCGTGCTGTGCTGAGTCTGGGCGGTCAAGCAACCGTAAGAATAGACTTTCAGTTGCCCTCACTTTGCCTCTACTAGAGCCCTCAAGCTGGAGCGCTTGGCAGTGTGCAACCCACCGGCAACTAAGCCCTCCACAAGAACGCCTGGGGACTAGGTGCAAAGGCAAGGCAGGAGTGGAGCTGAGGCCAGGAAGGCGCCAGTAGCATCTCCCAGTCTCGCGCAGCCCGCTCCTTTCTGGAGTGGAAGCCTAGCCGCGAGGCAAGTCTGGGCAAGACTCGCCCAGGGCAGAGCAGCCTCACGCCAGCCCTCTGCCAGATCTGGCCTCTGAGCAGAGCTGGAGCTCTGCCGTACTGGAGGCGCACTCGGCTCCGCCCAAGCAGTGATTGCAGCCCCACGCATCTGGGCTGCCTCCTCTTCTCCCAAGGAGGCTCGCTTCCCTCATGCTGTGCACTAGGCTTCCAGGCGGGGGCGCCCCGCGCCTCCTACAGGTCTGGGCTGAGGAGCTGCTTCCCTGAGCTGGGGCTGTGGACGGGAGCCCAGACACGCAGGGGCAGGCCCCAACCACCTGCACACGTCTCTGCTGGGGAGGAAAGCACTAGGGAAATGACGTCTGTCAGGCACCTTCTGGGCGCTCACCGAGTCAGCCTCCGCGTGTGTGGGGCTGCAGACCCCAGCCAGGGGCCCTGTGAGCCTTGTGCTCTCCGTGCTGTGCTGAGTCTGGGCGGTCAAGCAACCGTAAGAATAGACTTTCAGTTGCCCTCACTTTGCCTCTACTAGAGCCCTAAAGCTGGAGCGCTTGGCAGTGTGCAACCCACCGGCAACTAAGCCCTACACAAGAAAGCCTGGGGACTAGGTGCAAAGGCAAGGCAGGAGTGGAGCTGAGGCCAGGAAGGCGCCAGTAGCATCTCCCAGTCTCGCGCAGCCCGCTCCTTTCTGGACTGGAAGCCTAGCCGGGAGGCAAGTTTGGGCAAGGCTCGCAAATGGCAGAGCAGCCTCACGCCAGGAACTCTGCCAGATCGGGCCTCTGAGCAGAGCTGGAGCTCTGCCGTACTGGAGGCGTACTCAGCTCCGCCAAAGCAGTGAATGCAGCCGCACACAGCAGGGCTGCCTTCTGTTCTCCCGAGGAGGCTCGCTTCCCGCATGCTGGAAACTAGGCTTCCAGGCGGGGCCCCCTGCGCCTCCCACAGGTCTTGGCTTAGGAGCTGCTTCCCTGAGCTGGGGCTGTGGACGGGAGCCCAGACACGCAGGGGCAGGCCCCAACCACCTGCACACGTCTCTGCTTGGGAGGAGAGCACTAGGGAAATGACGTCTGTCAGGCACCTTCTGGGCGCTCACCGAGTCAGCCTCCGCGTGTGTGGGGCTGCAGACCCCAGCCAGGGGCCCTGTGAGCCTTGTGCTCTCCGTGCTGTGCTGAGTCTGGGCGGTCAAGCAACCATAAGAATAGACTTTCAGTTGCCCTCACTTTGCCTCTACTAGAGCCCTCAAGCTGGAGCGCTTGGCAGTGTGCAACCCACCGGCAACTAAGCCCTCCACAAGAACGCCTGGGGACTAGGTGCAAAGGCAAGGCAGGAGTGGAGCTGAGGCCAGGAAGGCGCCAGTAGCATCTCCCAGTCTCGCGCAGCCCGCTCCTTTCTGGACTGGAAGCCTAGCCGCGAGGCAAGTCTGGGCAAGACTCGCCCAGGGCAGAGCAGCCTCACGCCAGCCCTCTGCCAGATCGGGGCTCTGAGCAGAGCTGGAGCTCTGCCGTACTGGAGGCGCACTCGGCTCCGCCCAAGCAGTGATTGCAGCCCCACACATCTGGGCTGCTTCCTCTTCTCCCAAGGAGGCTCGCTTCCCTCATGCTGTGCACAAGGCTTCCAGGCGGGGGCGCCCCGCGCCTCCTACAGGTCTTGGTTGAGGAGCTGCTTCCCTGAGCTGGGGCTGTGGACGGGAGCCCAGACACGCAGGGGCAGGCCCCAACCACCTGCACACGTCTCTGCTGGGGAGGAGAGCACTAGGGAAAAGACGTCTGTCAGGCACCTTCTGGGCGCTTACCGAGTCAGGCTCCGCGTTTGTGGGGCTGCAGACCACAGCCAGAGGCCCTGTGAGCCTTGTGCTCTCCGTGCTGTGCTGAGTCTGGGCGGTCAAGCAACCGTAAGAATAGACTTTCAGTTGCCCTCACTTTGCCTCTACTAGAGCCCTCAAGCTGGAGCGCTTGGCAGTGTGCAACCCACCGGCAACTAAGCCCTACACAAGAAAGCCTGGGGACTAGGTGCAAAGGCAAGGCAGGAGTGGAGCTGAGGCCAGGAAGGCGCCAGTAGCATCTCCCAGTCTCGCGCAGCCCGCTCCTTTCTGGACTGGAAGCCTAGCCGCGAGGCAAGTTTGGGCAAGGCTCGCAAATGGCAGAGCAGCCTCACGCCAGGAACTCTGCCAGATCGGGCCTCTGAGCAGAGCTGGAGCTCTGCCGTACTGGAGTCGCACTCAGCTCCGCCAAAGCAGTGAATGCAGCCGCACACAGCAGGGCTGCCTTCTCTTCTCCCGAGGAGGCTCGCTTCCCGCATGCTGGAAACTAGGCTTCCAGGCGGGGCCCCCTGCGCCTCCCACAGGTCTTGGCTCAGGAGCTGCTTCCCTGAGCTGGGGCTGTGGACGGGAGCCCAGACACGCAGGGGCAGGCCCCAACCACCTGCACACGTCTCTGCTGGGGAGGAGAGCACTAGCGAAATGACGTCTGTCAGGCACCTTCTGGGAGCTCACCGAGTCAGCCTCCGCGTGTGTGGGGCTGCAGACCCCAGCCAGGGGCCCTGTGAGCCTTGTGCTCTCCGTGCTGTGCTGAGTCTGGGCGGTCAAGCAACCGCTGGAGGAGCCCTGCAGTTGCCCTCCCATTGCCTCTAATAGAGCCCTCTCTGCTGGAGCGCTTGGCAGTGTGCAACCCACCGGCAACTAAGCCCTCCACAAGAACGCCTGGGGACTAGGTGCAAAGGCAAGGAAGGAGTGGAGCTGAGGCCAGGAAGGCGCCAGTAGCATCTCCCAGTCTCGCGCAGCCCGCTCCTTTCTGGACTGGAAGCCTAGTCGCGAGGCAAGTCTGGGCAAGGCTCGCCCAGGGCAGAGCAGCCTCACGCCAGCCCTCTGCCAGATCGGGCCTCTGAGCAGAGCTGGAGCTCTGCCGTACTGGAGGCGCACTCGGCTCCGCCCAAGCAGTGATTGCAGCCCCACGCATCTGGGCTGCTTCCTCTTCTCCCAAGGAGGCTCGCTTCCCTCATGCTGTGCACAAGGCTTCCAGGCGGGGGCGCCCCGCGCCTCCTACAGGTCTTGGCTGAGGAGCTGCTTCCCTGAGCTGGGGCTGTGGACGGGAGCCCAGACACGCAGGGGCAGGCCCCAACCACCTGCACACGTCTCTGCTGGGGAGGAGAGCACTAGGGAAAAGACGTCTGTCAGGCACCTTCTGGGCGCTCACCGAGTCAGCCTCCGCGTGTGTGGGGCTGCAGACCACAGCCAGAGGCCCTGTGAGCCTTGTGCTCTCCGTGCTGTGCTGAGTCTGGGCGGTCAAGCAACCGTAAGAATAGACTTTCAGTTGCCCTCACTTTGCCTCTACTAGAGCCCTAAAGCTGGAGCGCTTGGCAGTGTGCAACCCACCGGCAACTAAGCCCTACACAAGAAAGCCTGGGGACTAGGTGCAAAGGCAAGGCAGGAGTGGAGCTGAGGCCAGGAAGGCACAGTAGCATCTCCCAGTCTCGCGCAGCCCGCTCCTTTCTGGACTAGAAGCCTAGCCGCGAGGCAAGTCTGGGCAAGGCTCGCCCAGGGCAGAGCAGCCTCACGCCAGCCCTCTGCCAGATCGGGCCTCTGAGCAGAGCTGGAGCTCTGCCGTACTGGAGGCGCACTCGGCTCCGCCCAAGCAGTGATTGCAGCCCCACGCATCTGGGCTGCCTCCTCTTCTCCCAAGGAGGCTCGCTTCCCTCATGCTGTGCACTAGGCTTCCTGGCGGGGGCGCCCCGCGCCTCCTACAGGTCTTGGCTGAGGAGCTGCTTCCCTGAGCTGGGGCTGTGGACGGGAGCCCAGACACGCAGGGCCAGGCCCCAACCACCTGCACACGTCTCTGCTGGGGAGGAGAGCACTAGGGAAATGACGTCTGTCAGGCACCTTCTGGGCGCTCACCGAGTCAGCCTCAGCGTGTGTGGGGCTGCAGACCACAGCCAGAGGCCCTGTGAGCCTTGTGCTCTCCGTGCTGTGCTGAGTCTGGGCGGTCAAGCAACCGCTGGAGGAGCCCTGCAGTTGCCCTCCCATTGCCTCTAATAGAGCCCTCTCTGCTGGAGCGCTTGGCAGTGTGCAACCCACCGGAAACTAAGCCCTCCACAAGAACGCCTGAGGACTAGGTGCAAAGGTAAGGCAGGAGTGGTGCTGAGGCCAGGAAGGCGCCAGTAGCATCTCCCAGTCTCGCGCAGCCCGCTCCTTTCTGGACTGGAAGCCTAGCCGCGAGGCAAGTCTGGGCAAGGCTCGCCCAGGGCAGTGCAGCCTCACGCCAGCAACTCTGCCAGATCGGGCCTCTGAGCAGAGCTGGAGCTCTGCCGTACTGGAGGCGCACTCGGCTCCGCCAAAGCAGTGAATGCAGCCGCACACAGCAGGGCTGCCTTCTCTTCTCCCGAGGAGGCTCACTTCCCGCATGCTGTAAATTAGGCTTCCAGGCGGGGCCCCCTGCGCCCTCCACAGGTCTTGGCTCAGGAGCTGCTTCCCTGAGCTGGGGCTGTGGACGGGAGCCCAGACACGCAGGGGCAGGCCCCAACCACCTGCACACGTCTCTGCTGGGGAGGAGCGCACTAGGGAAATGACGTCTGTCAGGCACCTTCTGGGCGCTCACCGAGTCAGCCTCCGCGTGTGTGGGGCTGCAGACCCCAGCCAGGGGCCCTGTGAGCCTTGTGCTCTCCGTGCTGTGCTGAGTCTGGGCGGTCAAGCAACCATAAGAATAGACTTCCAGTTGCCCTCACTTTGCCTCTACTAGAGCCCTCAAGCTGGAGCGCTTGGCAGTGTGCAACCCACCGGCAACTAAGCCCTCCACAAGAACGCCTGGGGACTAGGTGCAAAGGCAAGGCAGGAGTGGAGCTGAGGCCAGGAAGGCGCCAGTAGCATCTCCCAGTCTCGCGCAGCCCGCTCCTTTCTGGACTGGAAGCCTAGCCGCGAGGCAAGTCTGGGCAAGGCTCGCCCAGGGCAGAGCAGCCTCACGCCAGCCCTCTGCCAGATCGGGCCTCTGAGCAGAGCTGGAGCTCTGCCGTACTGGAGGCGCACTCGGCTCCGCCCAAGCAGTGATTGCAGCCCCACGCATCTGGGCTGTCTCCTCTTCTCCCAAGGAGGCTCGCTTCCCTCATGCTGTGCACTAGGCTTCCAGGCGGGGGCGCCCCGCGCCTCCTACAGGTCTTGGATGAGGAGCTGCTTCCCTGAGCTGGGGCTGTGGACGGGAGCCCAGACACGCAGGGCCAGGCCCCAACCACCTGCACACGTCTCTGCTGGGGAGGAGAGCACTAGGGAAATGACGTCTGTCAGGCACCTTCCGGGCGCTCACCGAGTCAGCCTCAGCGTGTGTGGGGCTGCAGACCACAGCCAGAGGCCCTGTGAGCCTTGTGCTCTCCGTGCTGTGCTGAGTCTGGGCGGTCAAGCAACCGCTGGAGGAGCCCTGCAGTTTCCCTCCCATTGCCTCTAATAGAGCCCTCTCTGCTGGAGCGCTTGGCAGTGTGCAACACACCGGAAACTAAGCCCTCCACAAGAACGCCTGAGGACTAGGTGCAAAGGTAAGGCAGGAGTGGTGCTGAGGCCAGGAAGGCGCCAGTAGCCTCTCCCAGTCTCGCGCAGCCCGCTCCTTTCTGGACTGGAAGCCTAGCCGCGAGGCAAGTCTGGGCAAGGCTCGCCCAGGGCAGAGCAGCCTCACGCCAGCCCTCTGCCAGATCGGGCCTCTGAGCAGAGATGGAGCTCTGCCGTACTGGAGGCGCACTCGATTCCGCCCAAGCAGTGATTGCAGCCCCATGCATCTGGGCTGCTTCCTCTTCTCCCAAGGAGGCTCGCTTCCCTCATGCTGTGCACAAGGCTTCCAGGCGGGGGCGCCCCGCGCCTCCTACAGGTCTTGGCTGAGGAGCTGCTTCCCTGAGCTGGGGCTGTGGACGGGAGCCCAGACACGCAGGGGCAGGCCCCAACCACCTGCACACGTCTCTGCTGGGGAGGAGAGCACTAGGGAAATGACGTCTGTCAGGCACCTTCTGGGCGCTCACCGAGTCAGCCTCCGCGTGTGTGGGGCTGCAGACCCCAGCCAGGGGCCCTGTGAGCCTTGTGCTCTCCGTGCTGTGCTGAGTCTGGGCGGTCAAGCAACCGTAAGAATAGACTTCCAGTTGCCCTCACTTTGCCTCTACTAGAGCCCTCAAGCTGGAGCGCTTGGCAGTGTGCAACCCACCGGCAACTAAGCCCTCCACAAGAACGCCTGGGGACTAGGTGCAAAGGCAAGGCAGGAGTGGAGCTGAGGCCAGGAAGGCGCCAGTAGCATCTCCCAGTCTCGCGCAGCCCGCTCCTTTCTGGACTGGAAGCCTAGCCGCGAGGCAAGTCTGGGCAAGGCTCGCCCAGGGCAGAGCAGCCTCACGCCAGCCCTCTGCCAGATCGGGCCTCTGAGCAGAGCTGGAGCTCTGCCGTACTGGAGGCGCACTCGGCTCCGCCCAAGCAGTGATTGCAGCCCCACGCATCTGGGCTGCTTTCTCTTCTCCCAAGGAGGCTCGCTTCCCTCATGCTGTGCACAAGGCTTCCAGGCGGGGGCGCCCCGCGCCTCCTACAGGTCTTGGCTGAGGAGCTGCTTCCCTGAGCTGGGGCTGTGGACGGAAGCCCAGACACGCAGGGGCAGGCCCCAACCACCTGCACACGTCTCTGCTGGGGAGGAGAGCACTAGGGAAAAGACGTCTGTCAGGCACCTTCTGGGCGCTCACCGAGTCAGCCTCCGAGTGTGTGGGGCTGCAGACCACAGCCAGAGGCCCTGTGAGCCTTGTGCTCTCCGTGCTGTGCTGAGTCTGGGCGGTCAAGCAACCGTAAGAATAGACTTTCAGTTGCCCTCACTTTGCCTCTACTAGATCCCTCAAGCTGGAGCGCTTGGCAGTGTGCAACCCACCGGCAACTAAGCCCTCCACAAGAACGCCTGGGGACTAGGTGCAAAGGCAAGGCAGGAGTGGAGCTGAGGCCAGGAAGGCGCCAGTAGCATCTCCCAGTCTCGCGCAGTCCGCTCCTTTCTGGACTGGAAGCCTAGCCGCGAGGCAAGTTTGGGCAAGGCTCGCCCATGGCAGAGCAGCCTCACGCCAGCAACTCTGCCAGATCGGGCCTCTGAGCAGAGCTGGAGCTCTGCCGTACTGGAGGCGCACTCGGCTCCGCCAAAGCAGTGAATGCAGCCGCACACAGCAGGGCTGCCTTCTCTTCTCCCGAGGAGGCTCGCTTCCCGCATGCTGTAAACTAGGCTTCCAGGCGGGGCCCCCTGCGCCCTCTTCAGGTCTTGGCTCAGGAGCTGCTTCCCTGAGCTGGGGCTGTGGACGGGAGCCCAGACACGCAGGGGCAGGCCCCAACCACCTGCACACGTCTCTGCTGGGGAGGAGAGCACTACGGAAATGACGTCTGTCAGGCACCTTCTGGGCGCTCACCGAGTCAGCCTCCGCGTGTGTGGGGCTGCAGACCCCAGCCAGGGGCCCTGTGAGCCTTGTGCTCTCCGTGCTGTGCTGAGTCTGGGCGGTCAAGCAACCGTAAGAATAGACTTCCAGTTGCCCTCACTTTGCCTCTACTAGAGCCCTCAAGCTGGAGCGCTTGGCAGTGTGCAACCCACCGGCAACTAAGCCCTCCACAAGAACGCCTGGGGACTAGGTGCAAAGGCAAGGCAGGAGTGGAGCTGAGGCCAGGAAGGCGCCAGTAGCATCTCCCAGTCTCGCGCAGCCCGCTCCTTTCTGGACTGGAAGCCTAGCCGCGAGGCAAGTCTGGGCAAGGCTCGCCCAGGGCAGAGCAGCCTCACGCCAGCCCTCTGCCAGATCGGGCCTCTGAGCAGAGCTGGAGCTCTGCCGTACTGGAGGCGCACTCGGCTCCGCCCAAGCAGTGATTGCAGCCCCACGCATCTGGGCTGCTTTCTCTTCTCCCAAGGAGGCTCGCTTCCCTCATGCTGTGCACAAGGCTTCCAGGCGGGGGCGCCCCGCGCCTCCTACAGGTCTTGGCTGAGGAGCTGCTTCCCTGAGCTGGGGCTGTGGACGGAAGCCCAGACACGCAGGGGCAGGCCCCAACCACCTGCACACGTCTCTGCTGGGGAGGAGAGCACTAGGGAAAAGACGTCTGTCAGGCACCTTCTGGGCGCTCACCGAGTCAGCCTCCGAGTGTGTGGGGCTGCAGACCACAGCCAGAGGCCCTGTGAGCCTTGTGCTCTCCGTGCTGTGCTGAGTCTGGGCGGTCAAGCAACCGTAAGAATAGACTTTCAGTTGCCCTCACTTTGCCTCTACTAGAGCCCTCAAGCTGGAGCGCTTGGCAGTGTGCAACCCACCGGCAACTAAGCCCTCCACAAGAACGCCTGGGGACTAGGTGCAAAGGCAAGGCAGGAGTGGAGCTGAGGCCAGGAAGGCGCCAGTAGCATCTCCCAGTCTCGCGCAGCCCGCTCCTTTCTGGACTGGAAGCCTAGCCGCGAGGCAAGTTTGGGCAAGGCTCGCCCATGGCAGAGCAGCCTCACGCCAGCAACTCTGCCAGATCGGGCCTCTGAGCAGAGCTGGAGCTCTGCCGTACTGGAGGCGCACTCGGCTCCGCCAATGCAGTGAATGCAGCCGCACACAGCAGGGCTGCCTTCTCTTCTCCCGAGGAGGCTCGCTTCCCGCATGCTGTAAACTAGGCTTCAAGGCGGGGCCCCCTGCGCCTCCCACAGGTCTTGGCTCAGGAGCTGCTTCCCTGAGCTGGGGCTGTGGACGGGAGCCCAGACACGCAGGGGCAGGCCCCAACCACCTGCACACGTCTCTGCTGGGGAGGAGAGCACTAGGGAAATGACGTCTGTCAGGCACCTTCTGGGCGCTCACCGAGTCAGCCTCCGCGTGTGTGGGGCTGCAGACCCCAGCCAGGGGCCCTGTGAGCCTTGTGCTCTCCGTGCTGTGCTGAGTCTGGGCGGTCAAGCAACCGTAAGAATAGACTTCCAGTTGCCCTCACTTTGCCTCTACTAGAGCCCTCAAGCTGGAGCGCTTGGCAGTGTGCAACCCACCGGCAACTAAGCCCTCCACAAGAACGCCTGGGGACTAGGTGCAAAGGCAAGGCAGGAGTGGAGCTGAGGCCAGGAAGGCGCCAGTAGCATCTCCCAGTCTCGCGCAGCCCGCTCCTTTCTGGACTGGAAGCCTAGCCGCGAGGCAAGTCTGGGCAAGGCTCGCCCAGGGCAGAGCAGCCTCACGCCAGCAACTCTGCCAGATCGGGCCTCTGAGCAGAGCTGGAGCTCTGCCGTACTGGAGGCGCACTCGGCTCCGCCAATGCAGTGAATGCAGCCGCACACAGCAGGGCTGCCTTCTCTTCTCCCGAGGAGGCTCGCTTCCCGCATGCTGTAAACTAGGCTTCAAGGCGGGGCCCCCTGCGCCTCCCACAGGTCTTGGCTCAGGAGCTGCTTCCCTGAGCTGGGGCTGTGGACGGGAGCCCAGACACGCAGGGGCAGGCCCCAACCACCTGCACACGTCTCTGCTGGGGAGGAGAGCACTAGGGAAAAGACGTCTGTCAGGCACCTTCTGGGCGCTCACCGAGTCAGCCTCCGCGTGTGTGGGGCTGCAGACCACAGCCAGAGGCCCTGTGAGCCTTGTGCTCTCCGTGCTGTGCTGAGTCTGGGCGGTCAAGCAACCGTAAGAATAGACTTTCAGTTGCCCTCACTTTGCCTCTACTAGAGCCCTAAAGCTGGAGCGCTTGGCAGTGTGCAACCCACCGGCAACTAAGCCCTACACAAGAAAGCCTGGGGACTAGGTGCAAAGGCAAGGCAGGAGTGGAGCTGAGGCCAGGAAGGCACAGTAGCATCTCCCAGTCTCGCGCAGCCCGCTCCTTTCTGGACTAGAAGCCTAGCCGCGAGGCAAGTCTGGGCAAGGCTCGCCCAGGGCAGAGCAGCCTCACGCCAGCCCTCTGCCAGATCGGGCCTCTGAGCAGAGCTGGAGCTCTGCCGTACTGGAGGCGCACTCGGCTCCGCCCAAGCAGTGATTGCAGCCCCACGCATCTGGGCTGCCTCCTCTTCTCCCAAGGAGGCTCGCTTCCCTCATGCTGTGCACTAGGCTTCCTGGCGGGGGCGCCCCGCGCCTCCTACAGGTCTTGGCTGAGGAGCTGCTTCCCTGAGCTGGGGCTGTGGACGGGAGCCCAGACACGCAGGGCCAGGCCCCAACCACCTGCACACGTCTCTGCTGGGGAGGAGAGCACTAGGGAAATGACGTCTGTCAGGCACCTTCTGGGCGCTCACCGAGTCAGCCTCAGCGTGTGTGGGGCTGCAGACCACAGCCAGAGGCCCTGTGAGCCTTGTGCTCTCCGTGCTGTGCTGAGTCTGGGCGGTCAAGCAACCGCTGGAGGAGCCCTGCAGTTGCCCTCCCATTGCCTCTAATAGAGCCCTCTCTGCTGGAGCGCTTGGCAGTGTGCAACCCACCGGAAACTAAGCCCTCCACAAGAACGCCTGAGGACTAGGTGCAAAGGTAAGGCAGGAGTGGTGCTGAGGCCAGGAAGGCGCCAGTAGCATCTCCCAGTCTCGCGCAGCCCGCTCCTTTCTGGACTGGAAGCCTAGCCGCGAGGCAAGTCTGGGCAAGGCTCGCCCAGGGCAGTGCAGCCTCACGCCAGCAACTCTGCCAGATCGGGCCTCTGAGCAGAGCTGGAGCTCTGCCGTACTGGAGGCGCACTCGGCTCCGCCAAAGCAGTGAATGCAGCCGCACACAGCAGGGCTGCCTTCTCTTCTCCCGAGGAGGCTCACTTCCCGCATGCTGTAAATTAGGCTTCCAGGCGGGGCCCCCTGCGCCCTCCACAGGTCTTGGCTCAGGAGCTGCTTCCCTGAGCTGGGGCTGTGGACGGGAGCCCAGACACGCAGGGGCAGGCCCCAACCACCTGCACACGTCTCTGCTGGGGAGGAGCGCACTAGGGAAATGACGTCTGTCAGGCACCTTCTGGGCGCTCACCGAGTCAGCCTCCGCGTGTGTGGGGCTGCAGACCCCAGCCAGGGGCCCTGTGAGCCTTGTGCTCTCCGTGCTGTGCTGAGTCTGGGCGGTCAAGCAACCATAAGAATAGACTTCCAGTTGCCCTCACTTTGCCTCTACTAGAGCCCTCAAGCTGGAGCGCTTGGCAGTGTGCAACCCACCGGCAACTAAGCCCTCCACAAGAACGCCTGGGGACTAGGTGCAAAGGCAAGGCAGGAGTGGAGCTGAGGCCAGGAAGGCGCCAGTAGCATCTCCCAGTCTCGCGCAGCCCGCTCCTTTCTGGACTGGAAGCCTAGCCGCGAGGCAAGTCTGGGCAAGGCTCGCCCAGGGCAGAGCAGCCTCACGCCAGCCCTCTGCCAGATCGGGCCTCTGAGCAGAGCTGGAGCTCTGCCGTACTGGAGGCGCACTCGGCTCCGCCCAAGCAGTGATTGCAGCCCCACGCATCTGGGCTGTCTCCTCTTCTCCCAAGGAGGCTCGCTTCCCTCATGCTGTGCACTAGGCTTCCAGGCGGGGGCGCCCCGCGCCTCCTACAGGTCTTGGATGAGGAGCTGCTTCCCTGAGCTGGGGCTGTGGACGGGAGCCCAGACACGCAGGGCCAGGCCCCAACCACCTGCACACGTCTCTGCTGGGGAGGAGAGCACTAGGGAAATGACGTCTGTCAGGCACCTTCCGGGCGCTCACCGAGTCAGCCTCAGCGTGTGTGGGGCTGCAGACCACAGCCAGAGGCCCTGTGAGCCTTGTGCTCTCCGTGCTGTGCTGAGTCTGGGCGGTCAAGCAACCGCTGGAGGAGCCCTGCAGTTTCCCTCCCATTGCCTCTAATAGAGCCCTCTCTGCTGGAGCGCTTGGCAGTGTGCAACACACCGGAAACTAAGCCCTCCACAAGAACGCCTGAGGACTAGGTGCAAAGGTAAGGCAGGAGTGGTGCTGAGGCCAGGAAGGCGCCAGTAGCCTCTCCCAGTCTCGCGCAGCCCGCTCCTTTCTGGACTGGAAGCCTAGCCGCGAGGCAAGTCTGGGCAAGGCTCGCCCAGGGCAGAGCAGCCTCACGCCAGCCCTCTGCCAGATCGGGCCTCTGAGCAGAGATGGAGCTCTGCCGTACTGGAGGCGCACTCGATTCCGCCCAAGCAGTGATTGCAGCCCCATGCATCTGGGCTGCTTCCTCTTCTCCCAAGGAGGCTCGCTTCCCTCATGCTGTGCACAAGGCTTCCAGGCGGGGGCGCCCCGCGCCTCCTACAGGTCTTGGCTGAGGAGCTGCTTCCCTGAGCTGGGGCTGTGGACGGGAGCCCAGACACGCAGGGGCAGGCCCCAACCACCTGCACACGTCTCTGCTGGGGAGGAGAGCACTAGGGAAATGACGTCTGTCAGGCACCTTCTGGGCGCTCACCGAGTCAGCCTCCGCGTGTGTGGGGCTGCAGACCCCAGCCAGGGGCCCTGTGAGCCTTGTGCTCTCCGTGCTGTGCTGAGTCTGGGCGGTCAAGCAACCGTAAGAATAGACTTCCAGTTGCCCTCACTTTGCCTCTACTAGAGCCCTCAAGCTGGAGCGCTTGGCAGTGTGCAACCCACCGGCAACTAAGCCCTCCACAAGAACGCCTGGGGACTAGGTGCAAAGGCAAGGCAGGAGTGGAGCTGAGGCCAGGAAGGCGCCAGTAGCATCTCCCAGTCTCGCGCAGCCCGCTCCTTTCTGGACTGGAAGCCTAGCCGCGAGGCAAGTCTGGGCAAGGCTCGCCCAGGGCAGAGCAGCCTCACGCCAGCCCTCTGCCAGATCGGGCCTCTGAGCAGAGCTGGAGCTCTGCCGTACTGGAGGCGCACTCGGCTCCGCCCAAGCAGTGATTGCAGCCCCACGCATCTGGGCTGCTTTCTCTTCTCCCAAGGAGGCTCGCTTCCCTCATGCTGTGCACAAGGCTTCCAGGCGGGGGCGCCCCGCGCCTCCTACAGGTCTTGGCTGAGGAGCTGCTTCCCTGAGCTGGGGCTGTGGACGGAAGCCCAGACACGCAGGGGCAGGCCCCAACCACCTGCACACGTCTCTGCTGGGGAGGAGAGCACTAGGGAAAAGACGTCTGTCAGGCACCTTCTGGGCGCTCACCGAGTCAGCCTCCGAGTGTGTGGGGCTGCAGACCACAGCCAGAGGCCCTGTGAGCCTTGTGCTCTCCGTGCTGTGCTGAGTCTGGGCGGTCAAGCAACCGTAAGAATAGACTTTCAGTTGCCCTCACTTTGCCTCTACTAGATCCCTCAAGCTGGAGCGCTTGGCAGTGTGCAACCCACCGGCAACTAAGCCCTCCACAAGAACGCCTGGGGACTAGGTGCAAAGGCAAGGCAGGAGTGGAGCTGAGGCCAGGAAGGCGCCAGTAGCATCTCCCAGTCTCGCGCAGTCCGCTCCTTTCTGGACTGGAAGCCTAGCCGCGAGGCAAGTTTGGGCAAGGCTCGCCCATGGCAGAGCAGCCTCACGCCAGCAACTCTGCCAGATCGGGCCTCTGAGCAGAGCTGGAGCTCTGCCGTACTGGAGGCGCACTCGGCTCCGCCAAAGCAGTGAATGCAGCCGCACACAGCAGGGCTGCCTTCTCTTCTCCCGAGGAGGCTCGCTTCCCGCATGCTGTAAACTAGGCTTCCAGGCGGGGCCCCCTGCGCCCTCTTCAGGTCTTGGCTCAGGAGCTGCTTCCCTGAGCTGGGGCTGTGGACGGGAGCCCAGACACGCAGGGGCAGGCCCCAACCACCTGCACACGTCTCTGCTGGGGAGGAGAGCACTACGGAAATGACGTCTGTCAGGCACCTTCTGGGCGCTCACCGAGTCAGCCTCCGCGTGTGTGGGGCTGCAGACCCCAGCCAGGGGCCCTGTGAGCCTTGTGCTCTCCGTGCTGTGCTGAGTCTGGGCGGTCAAGCAACCGTAAGAATAGACTTCCAGTTGCCCTCACTTTGCCTCTACTAGAGCCCTCAAGCTGGAGCGCTTGGCAGTGTGCAACCCACCGGCAACTAAGCCCTCCACAAGAACGCCTGGGGACTAGGTGCAAAGGCAAGGCAGGAGTGGAGCTGAGGCCAGGAAGGCGCCAGTAGCATCTCCCAGTCTCGCGCAGCCCGCTCCTTTCTGGACTGGAAGCCTAGCCGCGAGGCAAGTCTGGGCAAGGCTCGCCCAGGGCAGAGCAGCCTCACGCCAGCCCTCTGCCAGATCGGGCCTCTGAGCAGAGCTGGAGCTCTGCCGTACTGGAGGCGCACTCGGCTCCGCCCAAGCAGTGATTGCAGCCCCACGCATCTGGGCTGCTTTCTCTTCTCCCAAGGAGGCTCGCTTCCCTCATGCTGTGCACAAGGCTTCCAGGCGGGGGCGCCCCGCGCCTCCTACAGGTCTTGGCTGAGGAGCTGCTTCCCTGAGCTGGGGCTGTGGACGGAAGCCCAGACACGCAGGGGCAGGCCCCAACCACCTGCACACGTCTCTGCTGGGGAGGAGAGCACTAGGGAAAAGACGTCTGTCAGGCACCTTCTGGGCGCTCACCGAGTCAGCCTCCGAGTGTGTGGGGCTGCAGACCACAGCCAGAGGCCCTGTGAGCCTTGTGCTCTCCGTGCTGTGCTGAGTCTGGGCGGTCAAGCAACCGTAAGAATAGACTTTCAGTTGCCCTCACTTTGCCTCTACTAGAGCCCTCAAGCTGGAGCGCTTGGCAGTGTGCAACCCACCGGCAACTAAGCCCTCCACAAGAACGCCTGGGGACTAGGTGCAAAGGCAAGGCAGGAGTGGAGCTGAGGCCAGGAAGGCGCCAGTAGCATCTCCCAGTCTCGCGCAGCCCGCTCCTTTCTGGACTGGAAGCCTAGCCGCGAGGCAAGTTTGGGCAAGGCTCGCCCATGGCAGAGCAGCCTCACGCCAGCAACTCTGCCAGATCGGGCCTCTGAGCAGAGCTGGAGCTCTGCCGTACTGGAGGCGCACTCGGCTCCGCCAATGCAGTGAATGCAGCCGCACACAGCAGGGCTGCCTTCTCTTCTCCCGAGGAGGCTCGCTTCCCGCATGCTGTAAACTAGGCTTCAAGGCGGGGCCCCCTGCGCCTCCCACAGGTCTTGGCTCAGGAGCTGCTTCCCTGAGCTGGGGCTGTGGACGGGAGCCCAGACACGCAGGGGCAGGCCCCAACCACCTGCACACGTCTCTGCTGGGGAGGAGAGCACTAGGGAAATGACGTCTGTCAGGCACCTTCTGGGCGCTCACCGAGTCAGCCTCCGCGTGTGTGGGGCTGCAGACCCCAGCCAGGGGCCCTGTGAGCCTTGTGCTCTCCGTGCTGTGCTGAGTCTGGGCGGTCAAGCAACCGTAAGAATAGACTTCCAGTTGCCCTCACTTTGCCTCTACTAGAGCCCTCAAGCTGGAGCGCTTGGCAGTGTGCAACCCACCGGCAACTAAGCCCTCCACAAGAACGCCTGGGGACTAGGTGCAAAGGCAAGGCAGGAGTGGAGCTGAGGCCAGGAAGGCGCCAGTAGCATCTCCCAGTCTCGCGCAGCCCGCTCCTTTCTGGACTGGAAGCCTAGCCGCGAGGCAAGTCTGGGCAAGGCTCGCCCAGGGCAGAGCAGCCTCACGCCAGCAACTCTGCCAGATCGGGCCTCTGAGCAGAGCTGGAGCTCTGCCGTACTGGAGGCGCACTCGGCTCCGCCAATGCAGTGAATGCAGCCGCACACAGCAGGGCTGCCTTCTCTTCTCCCGAGGAGGCTCGCTTCCCGCATGCTGTAAACTAGGCTTCAAGGCGGGGCCCCCTGCGCCTCCCACAGGTCTTGGCTCAGGAGCTGCTTCCCTGAGCTGGGGCTGTGGATGGGAGCCCAGACACGCAGGGGCAGTCCCCAACCACCTGCCCACGTCTCTGCTTGGGAGGAGAGCACTAGGGAAATGACGTCTGTCAGGCACCTTCTGGGCGCTCACCGAGTCAGCCTCCGCGTGTGTGGGGCTGCAGACCCCAGCCAGGGGCCCTGTGAGCCTTGTGCTCTCCGTGCTGTGCTGAGTCTGGGCGGTCAAGCAACCGTAAGAATAGACTTTCAGTTGCCCTCACTTTGCCTCTACTAGAGCCCTCAAGCTGGAGCGTTTGGCAGTGTGCAACCCACCGGCAACTAAGCCCTCCACAAGAACGCCTGGGGACTAGGTGCAAAGGCAAGGCAGAAGTGGAGCTGAGGCCAGGAAGGCGCCAGTAGCATCTCCCAGTCTCGCGCAGCCCGCTCCTTTCTGGACTAGAAGCCTAGCCGCGAGGCAAGTCTGGGCAAGGCTCGCCCAGGGCAGAGCAGCCTCACGCCAGCCCTCTGCCAGATCGGGCCTCTGAGCAGAACTGGAGCTCTGCCGTACTGGAGGCGCACTCGGCCCCGCCCAAGCAGTGATTGCAGCCCCACGCATCTGGGCTGCCTCCTCTTCTCCCCAGGAGGCTTGCTTCCCTCATGCTGTGCACTAGGCTTCCAGGCGGGGGCGCCCCGCGCCTCCTACAGGTCTTGGCTGAGGAGCTGCTTCCCTGAGCTGGGGCTGTGGACGGGAGCCCAGACACGCAGGGGCAGGCCCCAACCACCTGCAAACGTCTCTGCTGGGGAGGAGAGCACTAGGGAAATGACGTCTGTCAGGCACCATCTGGGCGCTCACCGAGTCAGCCTCAGCGTGTGTGGGGCTGCAGACCACAGCCAGAGGCCCTGTGAGCCTTGTGCTCTCCGTGCTGTGCTGAGTCTGGGCGGTCAAGCAACCGCTGGAGGAGCCCTGCAGTTGCCCTCCCATTGCCTCTAATAGAGCCCTCTCTGCTGGAGCGCTTGGCAGTGTGCAACCCACCGGCAAATAAGCCCTCCACAAGAACGCCTGAGGACTAGGTGCAAAGGTAAGGCAGGAGTGGTGCTGAGCCCAGGAAGGCGCCAGTAGCATCTCCCAGTCTCGCGCAGCCCGCTCCTTTCTGGACTGGAAGCCTAGCCGCGAGGCAAGTCTGGGCAAGGCTCGCCTAGGACAGAGCAGCCTCACGCCAGCAACTCTGCCAGATCGGGCCTCTGAGCAGAGCTGGAGCTCTGCCGTACTGGAGGCGCACTCGGCTCCGCCAAAGCAGTGAATGCAGCCGCACACAGCAGGGCTGCCTTCTCTTCTCCCGAGGAGGCTCACTTCCCGCATGCTGTAAACTAGGCTTCCAGGCGGGGCCCCCTGCGCCCTCCACAGGTCTTGGCTCAGGAGCTGCTTCCCTGAGCTGGGGCTGTGGACGGGAGCCCAGACACGCAGGGGCAGGCCCCAACCACCTGCACACGTCTCTGCTGGGGAGGAGAGCACTAGGGAAATGACGTCTGTCAGGCACCTTCTGGGCGCTCACCGAGTCAGCCTCAGCGTGTGTGGGGCTGCAGACCACAGCCAGAGGCCCTGTGAGCCTTGTGCTCTCCGTGCTGTGCTGAGTCTGGGCGGTAAAGCAACCGCTGGAGGAGCCCTGCAGTTGCCCTCCCATTGCCTCAAATAGAGCCCTCTCTGCTGGAGCGCTTGGCAGTGTGCAACCCACCGGCAACTAAGCCCTCCACAAGAACGCCTGGGGACTAGGTGCAAAGGCAAGGCAGGAGTGGAGCTGAGGCCAGGAAGGCGCCAGTAGCATCTCCCAGTCTCGCGCAGCCCGCTCCTTTCTGGACTGGAAGCCTAGCCGCGAGGCAAGTTTGGGCAAGGCTCGCCCATGGCAGAGCAGCCTCACGCCAGCAACTCTGCCAGATCGGGCCTCTGAGCAGAGCTGGAGCTCTGCCGTACTGGAGGCGCACTCGGCTCCGCCAAAGCAGTGAATGCAGCCGCACACAGCAGGGCTGCCTTCTCTTCACCCGAGGAGGCTCGCTTCCTGCATGCTGTAAACTAGGCTTCCAGGCGGGGCCCCCTGCGCCCTCTTCAGGTCTTGGCTCAGGAGCTGCTTCCCTGAGCTGGGGCTGTGGACGGGAGCCCAGACACGCAGGGGCAGGCCCCAACCACCTGCCCACGTCTCTGCTTGGGAGGAGAGCACTAGGGAAATGACGTCTGTCAGGCACCTTCTGGGCGCTCACCGAGTCAGCCTCCGCGTGTGTGGGGCTGCAGACCCCAGCCAGGGGCCCTGTGAGCCTTGTGCTCTCCGTGCTGTGCTGAGTCTGGGCGGTCAAGCAACCGTAAGAATAGACTTCCAGTTGCCCTCACTTTGCCTCTACTAGAGCCCTCAAGCTGGAGCGCTTGGCAGTGTGCAACCCACCGGCAACTAAGCCCTCCACAAGAACGCCTGGGGACTAGGTGCAAAGGCAAGGCAGGAGTGGAGCTGAGGCCAGGAAGGCGCCAGTAGCATCTCCCAGTCTCGCGCAGCCCGCTCCTTTCTGGACTGGAAGCCTAGCCGCGAGGCAAGTCTGGGCAAGGCTCGCCCAGGGCAGAGCAGCCTCACGCCAGCCCTCTGCCAGATCGGGCCTCTGAGCAGAGCTGGAGCTCTGCCGTACTGGAGGCGCACTCGGCTCCGCCCAAGCAGTGATTGCAGCCCCACGCATCTGGGCTGCTTTCTCTTCTCCCGAGGAGGCTCGCTTCCCTCATGCTGTGCACAAGGCTTCCAGGCGGGGGCGCCCCGCGCCTCCTACAGGTCTTGGCTGAGGAGCTGCTTCCCTGAGCTGGGGCTGTGGACGGGAGCCCAGACACGCAGGGGCAGTCCCCAACCACCTGCCCACGTCTCTGCTTGGGAGGAGAGCACTAGGGAAATGACGTCTGTCAGGCACCTTCTGGGCGCTCACCGAGTCAGCCTCCGCGTGTGTGGGGCTGCAGACCCCAGCCAGGGGCCCTGTGAGCCTTGTGCTCTCCGTGCTGTGCTGAGTCTGGGCGGTCAAGCAACCGTAAGAATAGACTTTCAGTTGCCCTCACTTTGCCTCTACTAGAGCCCTCAAGCTGGAGCGCTTGGCAGTGTGCAACCCACCGGCAACTAAGCCCTCCACAAGAACGCCTGGGGACTAGGTGCAAAGGCAAGGCAGAAGTGGAGCTGAGGCCAGGAAGGCGCCAGTAGCATCTCCCAGTCTCGCGCAGCCCGCTCCTTTCTGGACTAGAAGCCTAGCCGCGAGGCAAGTCTGGGCAAGGCTCGCCCAGGGCAGAGCAGCCTCACGCCAGCCCTCTGCCAGATCGGGCCTCTGAGCAGAGCTGGAGCTCTGCCGTACTGGAGGCGCACTCGGCCCCGCCCAAGCAGTGATTGCAGCCCCACGCATCTGGGCTGCCTCCTCTTCTCCCCAGGAGGCTTGCTTCCCTTATGCTGTGCACTAGGCTTCCAGGCGGGGGCGCCCCGCGCCTCCTACAGGTCTTGGCTGAGGAGCTGCTTCCCTGAGCTGGGGCTGTGGACGGGAGCCCAGACACGCAGGGGCAGGCCCCAACCACCTGCACACGTCTCTGCTGGGGAGGAGAGCACTAGGGAAATGACGTCTGTCAGGCACCATCTGGGCGCTCTCCGAGTCAGCCTCAGCGTGTGTGGGGCTGCAGACCACAGCCAGAGGCCCTGTGAGCCTTGTGCTCTCCGTGCTGTGCTGAGTCTGGGCGGTCAAGCAACCGCTGGAGGAGCCCTGCAGTTGCCCTCCCATTGCCTCTAATAGAGCCCTCTCTGCTGGAGGGCTTGGCAGTGTGCAACCCACCGGCAACTAAGCCCTCCACAAGAACGCCTGAGGACTAGGTGCAAAGGTAAGGCAGGAGTGGTGCTGAGGCCAGGAAGGCGTCAGTAGCATCTCCCAGTCTCACGCAGCCCGCTCCTTTCTGGACTGGAAGCCTAGCCGCGAGGCAAGTCTGGGCAAGGCTCGCCCAGGGCAGAGCAGCCTCACGCCAGCAACTCTGCCAGTTCGGGCCTCTGAGCAGAGCTGGAGCTCTGCCGTACTGGAGGCGCACTCGGCTCCGCCAAAGCAGTGAATGCAGCCGCACACAGCAGGGCTGCCTTCTCTTCTCCTGAGGAGGCTCGCGTCCCGCATGCTGTAAACTAGGCTTCCAGGCGGGGCCCCCTGCGCCCTCCACAGGTCTTGGCCCAGTAGCTGCTTCCCTGAGCTGCGGCTATGGACGGGAGCCCAGACACGCAGGGGCAGGCCCCAACCACCTGCACACGTCTCTGCTGGGGAGGATAGCACTAGGGAAATGACGTCTGTCAGGCACCTTCTGGGCGCTCACCGAGTCAGCCTCCGCGTGTGTGGGGCTGCAGACCCCAGCCAGGGGCCCTGTGAGCCTTGTGCTCTCCGTGCTGTGCTGAGTCTGGGCGGTCAAGCAACCGTAAGAATAGACTTCCAGTTGCCCTCACTTTGCCTCTACTAGAGCCCTCAAGCTGGAGCGCTTGGCAGTGTGCAACCCACCGGCAACTAAGCCCTCCACAAGAACGCCTGGGGACTAGGTGCAAAGGCAAGGCAGGAGTGGAGCTGAGGCCAGGAAGGCGCCAGTAGCATCTCCCAGTCTCGCGCAGCCCGCTCCTTTCTGGACTGGAAGGCTAGCCGCGAGGCAAGTCTGGGCAAGGCTCGCCCAGGGCAGAGCAGCCTCACGCCAGCCCTCTGCCAGATCGGGCCTCTGAGCAGAGCTGGAGCTCTGCCGTACTGGAGGCGCACCCGGCTCCGCCCAAGCAGTGATTGCAGCCCCACGCATCTGGGCTGCCTCCTCTTCTCCCAAGGAGGATCGCTTCCCTCATGCTGTGCACTAGGCTTCCAGGCGGGGGCGCCCCACGCCTCCTACAGGTCTTGGCTGAGGAGCTGCTTCCCTGAGCTGGGGCTGTGGACGGGAGCCCAGACACGCAGGGGCAGGCCCCAACCACCTGCACACGTCTCTGCTGGGGAGGAGAGCACTAGGGAAATGACGTCTGTCAGGCACCTTCTAGGCGCTCACCGAGTCAGCCTCAGCGTGTGTGGGGCTGCAGACCACAGCCAGAGGCCCTGTGAGCCTTGTGCTCTCCGTGCTGTGCTGAGTCTGGGCGGTCAAGCAACCGCTGGAGGAGCCCTGCAGTTGCCCTCCCATTGCCTCTAATAGAGCCCTCTCTGCTGGAGCGCTTGGCAGTGTGCAACCCACCGGCAACTAAGCCCTCCACAAGAACGCCTGAGGACTAGGTGCAAAGGTAAGGCAGGAGTGGTGCTGAGGCCAGGAAGGCGTCAGTAGCATCTCCCAGTCTCACGCAGCCCGCTCCTTTCTGGACTAGAAGCCTACCCGCGAGGCAAGTCTGGGCAAGGCTCGCCCAGGGCAGAGCAGCCTCACGCCAGCAACTCTGCCAGTTCGGGCCTCTGAGCAGAGCTGGAGCTCTGCCGTACTGGAGGCGCACTCGGCTCCGCCAAAGCAGTGAATGCAGCCGCACACAGCAGGGCTGCCTTCTCTTCTCCTGAGGAGGCTCGCGTCCCGCATGCTGTAAACTAGGCTTCCAGGCGGGGCCCCCTGCGCCCTCCACAGGTCTTGGCCCAGTAGCTGCTTCCCTGAGCTGGGGCTATGGACGGGAGCCCAGACACGCAGGGGCAGGCCCCAACCACCTGCACACGTCTCTGCTGGGGAGGAGAGCACTAGGGAAATGACGTCTGTCAGGCACCTTCTGGGCGCTCACCGAGTCAGCCTCCGCGTGTGTGGGGCTGCAGACCCCAGCCAGGGGCCCTGTGAGCCTTGTGCTCTCCGTGCTGTGCTGAGTCTGGGCGGTCAAGCAACCGTAAGAATAGACTTCCAGTTGCCCTGACTTTGCCTCTACTAGAGCCCTCAAGCTGGAGCGCTTGGCAGTGTGCAACCCACCGGCAACTAAGCCCTCCACAAGAACGCCTGGGGACTAGGTGCAAAGGCAAGGCAGGAGTGGAGCTGAGGCCAGGAAGGCGCCAGTAGCATCTCCCAGTCTCGCGCAGCCCGCTCCTTTCTGGACTGGAAGCCTAGCCGCGAGGCAAGTCTGGGCAAGGCTCGCCCAGGGCAGAGCAGCCTCACGCCAGCCCTCTGCCAGATCGGGCCTCTGAGCAGAGCTGGAGCTCTGCCGTACTGGAGGCGCACCCGGCTCCGCCCAAGCAGTGATTGCAGCCCCACGCATCTGGGCTGCCTCCTCTTCTCCCAAGGAGGATCGCTTCCCTCATGCTGTGCACTAGGCTTCCAGGCGGGGGCGCCCCACGCCTCCTACAGGTCTTGGCTGAGGAGCTGCTTCCCTGAGCTGGGGCTGTGGACGGGAGCCCAGACACGCAGGGGCAGGCCCCAACCACCTGCACACGTCTCTGCTGGGGAGGAGAGCACTAGGGAAAAGACGTCTGTCAGGCACCTTCTGGGCGCTCACCGAGTCAGCCTCAGCGTGTGTGGGGCTGCAGACCACAGCCAGAGGCCCTGTGAGCCTTGTGCTCTCCGTGCTGTGCTGAGTCTGGGCGGTCAAGCAACCGCTGGAGGAGCCCTGCAGTTGCCCTCCCATTGCCTCTAATAGAGCCCTCTCTGCTGGAGCGCTTGGCAGTGTGCAACCCACCGGCAACTAAGCCCTCCACAAGAACGCCTGAGGACTAGGTTCAAAGGTAAGGCAGGAGTGGAGCTGAGGCCAGGAAGGCGCCAGTAGCATCTCCCAGTCTCGCGCAGCCCGCTCCTTTCTGGACTGGAAGCCTAGCCGCGAGGCAAGTCTGGGCAAGGCTCGCCCAGGGCAGAGCAGCCTCACGCCAGCAACTCTGCCAGATCGGGCCTCTGAGCAGAGCTGGAGCTCTGCCGTACTGGAGGCGCACTCGGCTCCGCCAAAGCAGTGAATGCAGCCGCACACAGCAGGGCTGCCTTCTCTTCTCCCGAGGAGGCTCGCTTCCCGCATGCTGTAAACTAGTCTTCCAGGCGGGGCCCCCTGCGCCCTCCACAGGTCTTGGCTCAGGAGCTGCTTCCCTGAGCTGGGGCTGTGGACGGGAGCCCAGACACGCAGGGGCAGGCCCCAACCACCTGCACACGTCTCTGCTGGGGAGGAGAGCACTAGGGAAATGACGTCTGTCAGGCACCTTCTGGGCGCTCACCGAGTCAGCCTCAGCGTGTGTGGGGCTGCATACCACAGCCAGAGGGCCTGTGAGCCTTGTGCTCTCCGTGCTGTGCTGAGTCTGGGCGGTCAAGCAACCGTAAGAATAGACTTTCAGTTGCCCTCACTTTGCCTCTAATACAGCCCTCAAGCTGGAGCGCTTGGCAGTGTGCAACCCACCGGCAACTAAGCCCTCCACAAGAACGCCTGGGGACTAGGTGCAAAGGCAAGGCAGGAGTGGAGCTGAGGCCAGGAAGGCGCCAGTAGCATCTCCCAGTCTCGCGCAGCCCGCTCCTTTCTGGACTGGAAGCCTAGCCGCGAGGCAAGTCTGGGCAAGGCTCGCCCAAGGCAGAGCAGCCTCACGCCAGCCCTCTGCCAGATCGGGCCTCTGAGCAGAGCTGGAGCTCTGCCGTACTGGAGGCGCACCCGGCTCCGCCCAAGCAGTGATTGCAACCCCACGCATCTGGGCTGCCTCCTCTTCTCCCAAGGAGGATCGCTTCCCTCATGCTGTGCACTTGGCTTCCAGGAGGGGGCGCCCCACGCCTCCTACAGGTCTTGGCTGAGGAGCTGCTTCCCTGAGCTGGGGCTGTGGACGGGAGCCCAGACACGCAGGGGCAGGCCCCAACCACCTGCACACGTCTCTGCTGGGGAGGAGAGCACTAGGGAAATGACGTCTGTCAGGCACCATCTGGGCGCTCACCGAGTCAGCCTCAGCGTGTGTGGGGCTGCAGACCACAGCCAGAGGCCCTGTGAGCCTTGTGCTCTCCGTGCTGTGCTGAGTCTGGGCGGTCAAGCAACCGCTGGAGGAGCCCTGCAGTTGCCCTCCCATTGCCTCTAATAGAGCCCTCACTGCTGGAGCGCTTGGCAGTGTGCAACCCACCGGCAACTAAGCCCTCCACAAGAACGCCTGAGGACTAGGTGCAAAGGCAAGGCAGGAGTGGAGCTGAGGCCAGGAAGACGCCAGTAGCATCTCCCAGTCTCGCGCAGCCCGCTCCTTTCTGGACTGGAAGCCTAGCCGCGAGGCAAGTTTGGGCAAGGCTCGCCCATGGCAGAGCAGCCTCACGCCAGCAACTCTGCCAGATCGGGCCTCTGAGCAGAGCTGGAGCTCTGCCGTACTGGAGGCGCACTCGGCTCCGCCAAAGCAGTGAATGCAGCCGCACACAGCAGGGCTGCCTTCTCTTCTCCCGAGGAGGCTCGCTTCCCGCATGCTGTAAACTAGGCTTCCAGGCGGGGCCCCCTGCGCCCTCCACAGGTCTTGGCTGAGGAGCTGCTTCCCTGAGCTGGGGCTGTGGACGGGAGCCCAGACACGCAGGGGCAGGCCCCAACCACCTGCACACGTCTCTGCTGGGGAGGAGAGCACTAGGGAAATGACGTCTGTCAGGCACCTTCTGGGCGCTCACCGAGTCAGCCTCCACTTGTGTGGGTCTGCAGACCCCAGCCAGGGGCCCTGTTAGCCTTGTGCTCTCCGTGCTGTGCTGAGTCTGGGCGGTCAAGCAAGGGTAAGAATAGACTTCCAGTTGCCCTCACTTTGCCTCTAATAGAGCCCTCAAGCTGGAGCGCTTGGCAGTGTGCAACCCACCAGCAACTAAGCCCTCCACAAGAACGCCTGGGGACTAGGTGCAAAGGCAAGGCAGGAGTGGAGCTGAGGCCAGGAAGGCGCCAGTAGCATCTCCCAGTCTCGCGCAGCCCGCTCCTTTCTGGACTGGAAGCCTAGCCGCGAGGCAAGTCTGGGCAAGGCTCGCCCAGGGCAGAGCAGCCTCACGCCAGCCCTCTGCCAGATCGGGCCTCTGAGCAGAGCTGGAGCTCTGCCGTACTGGAGGCGCACCCGGCTCCGCCCAAGCAGTGATTGCAACCCCACGCATCTGGGCTGCCTCCTCTTCTCCCAAGGAGGATCGCTTCCCTCATGCTGTGCACTAGGCTTCCAGGAGGGGGCGCCCCACGCCTCCTACAGGTCTTGGCTGAGGAGCTGCTTCCCTGAGCTGGGGCTGTGGACGGGAGCCCAGACACGCAGGGGCAGGCCCCAACCACCTGCACACGTCTCTGCTGGGGAGGAGAGCACTAGGGAAATGACGTCTGTCAGGCACCTTCTGGGCGCTCACCGAGTCAGCCTCAGCGTGTGTGGGGCTGCAGACCACAGCCAGAGGCCCTGTGAGCCTTGTGCTCTCCGTGCTGTGCTGAGTCTGGGCGGTCAAGCAACCGCTGGAGGAGCCCTGCAGTTGCCCTCCCATTGCCTCTAATAGAGCCCTCTCTGCTGGAGGGCTTGGCAGTGTGCAACCCACCGGCAACTAAGCCCTCCACAAGAACGCCTGAGGACTAGGTGCAAAGGTAAGGCAGGAGTGGTGCTGAGGCCAGGAAGGCGTCAGTAGCATCTCCCAGTCTCACGCAGCCCGCTCCTTTCTGGACTGGAAGCCTAGCCGCGAGGCAAGTCTGGGCAAGGCTCGCCCAGGGCAGAGCAGCCTCACGCCAGCAACTCTGCCAGTTCGGGCCTCTGAGCAGAGCTGGAGCTCTGCCGTACTGGAGGCGCACTCGGCTCCGCCAAAGCAGTGAATGCAGCCGCACACAGCAGGGCTGCCTTCTCTTCTCCTGAGGAGGCTCGCGTCCCGCATGCTGTAAACTAGGCTTCCAGGCGGGGCCCCCTGCGCCCTCCACAGGTCTTGGCCCAGTAGCTGCTTCCCTGAGCTGCGGCTATGGACGGGAGCCCAGACACGCAGGGGCAGGCCCCAACCACCTGCACACGTCTCTGCTGGGGAGGATAGCACTAGGGAAATGACGTCTGTCAGGCACCTTCTGGGCGCTCACCGAGTCAGCCTCCGCGTGTGTGGGGCTGCAGACCCCAGCCAGGGGCCCTGTGAGCCTTGTGCTCTCCGTGCTGTGCTGAGTCTGGGCGGTCAAGCAACCGTAAGAATAGACTTCCAGTTGCCCTCACTTTGCCTCTACTAGAGCCCTCAAGCTGGAGCGCTTGGCAGTGTGCAACCCACCGGCAACTAAGCCCTCCACAAGAACGCCTGGGGACTAGGTGCAAAGGCAAGGCAGGAGTGGAGCTGAGGCCAGGAAGGCGCCAGTAGCATCTCCCAGTCTCGCGCAGCCCGCTCCTTTCTGGACTGGAAGGCTAGCCGCGAGGCAAGTCTGGGCAAGGCTCGCCCAGGGCAGAGCAGCCTCACGCCAGCCCTCTGCCAGATCGGGCCTCTGAGCAGAGCTGGAGCTCTGCCGTACTGGAGGCGCACCCGGCTCCGCCCAAGCAGTGATTGCAGCCCCACGCATCTGGGCTGCCTCCTCTTCTCCCAAGGAGGATCGCTTCCCTCATGCTGTGCACTAGGCTTCCAGGCGGGGGCGCCCCACGCCTCCTACAGGTCTTGGCTGAGGAGCTGCTTCCCTGAGCTGGGGCTGTGGACGGGAGCCCAGACACGCAGGGGCAGGCCCCAACCACCTGCACACGTCTCTGCTGGGGAGGAGAGCACTAGGGAAATGACGTCTGTCAGGCACCTTCTAGGCGCTCACCGAGTCAGCCTCAGCGTGTGTGGGGCTGCAGACCACAGCCAGAGGCCCTGTGAGCCTTGTGCTCTCCGTGCTGTGCTGAGTCTGGGCGGTCAAGCAACCGCTGGAGGAGCCCTGCAGTTGCCCTCCCATTGCCTCTAATAGAGCCCTCTCTGCTGGAGCGCTTGGCAGTGTGCAACCCACCGGCAACTAAGCCCTCCACAAGAACGCCTGAGGACTAGGTGCAAAGGTAAGGCAGGAGTGGTGCTGAGGCCAGGAAGGCGTCAGTAGCATCTCCCAGTCTCACGCAGCCCGCTCCTTTCTGGACTAGAAGCCTAGCCGCGAGGCAAGTCTGGGCAAGGCTCGCCCAGGGCAGAGCAGCCTCACGCCAGCAACTCTGCCAGTTCGGGCCTCTGAGCAGAGCTGGAGCTCTGCCGTACTGGAGGCGCACTCGGCTCCGCCAAAGCAGTGAATGCAGCCGCACACAGCAGGGCTGCCTTCTCTTCTCCTGAGGAGGCTCGCGTCCCGCATGCTGTAAACTAGGCTTCCAGGCGGGGCCCCCTGCGCCCTCCACAGGTCTTGGCCCAGTAGCTGCTTCCCTGAGCTGGGGCTATGGACGGGAGCCCAGACACGCAGGGGCAGGCCCCAACCACCTGCACACGTCTCTGCTGGGGAGGAGAGCACTAGGGAAATGACGTCTGTCAGGCACCTTCTGGGCGCTCACCGAGTCAGCCTCCGCGTGTGTGGGGCTGCAGACCCCAGCCAGGGGCCCTGTGAGCCTTGTGCTCTCCGTGCTGTGCTGAGTCTGGGCGGTCAAGCAACCGTAAGAATAGACTTCCAGTTGCCCTCACTTTGCCTCTACTAGAGCCCTCAAGCTGGAGCGCTTGGCAGTGTGCAACCCACCGGCAACTAAGCCCTCCACAAGAACGCCTGGGGACTAGGTGCAAAGGCAAGGCAGGAGTGGAGCTGAGGCCAGGAAGGCGCCAGTAGCATCTCCCAGTCTCGCGCAGCCCGCTCCTTTCTGGACTGGAAGCCTAGCCGCGAGGCAAGTCTGGGCAAGGCTCGCCCAGGGCAGAGCAGCCTCACGCCAGCCCTCTGCCAGATCGGGCCTCTGAGCAGAGCTGGAGCTCTGCCGTACTGGAGGCGCACCCGGCTCCGCCCAAGCAGTGATTGCAGCCCCACGCATCTGGGCTGCCTCCTCTTCTCCCAAGGAGGATCGCTTCCCTCATGCTGTGCACTAGGCTTCCAGGCGGGGGCGCCCCACGCCTCCTACAGGTCTTGGCTGAGGAGCTGCTTCCCTGAGCTGGGGCTGTGGACGGGAGCCCAGACACGCAGGGGCAGGCCCCAACCACCTGCACACGTCTCTGCTGGGGAGGAGAGCACTAGGGAAAAGACGTCTGTCAGGCACCTTCTGGGCGCTCACCGAGTCAGCCTCAGCGTGTGTGGGGCTGCAGACCACAGCCAGAGGCCCTGTGAGCCTTGTGCTCTCCGTGCTGTGCTGAGTCTGGGCGGTCAAGCAACCGCTGGAGGAGCCCTGCAGTTGCCCTCCCATTGCCTCTAATAGAGCCCTCTCTGCTGGAGCGCTTGGCAGTGTGCAACCCACCGGCAACTAAGCCCTCCACAAGAACGCCTGAGGACTAGGTTCAAAGGTAAGGCAGGAGTGGAGCTGAGGCCAGGAAGGCGCCAGTAGCATCTCCCAGTCTCGCGCAGCCCGCTCCTTTCTGGACTGGAAGCCTAGCCGCGAGGCAAGTCTGGGCAAGGCTCGCCCAGGGCAGAGCAGCCTCACGCCAGCAACTCTGCCAGATCGGGCCTCTGAGCAGAGCTGGAGCTCTGCCGTACTGGAGGCGCACTCGGCTCCGCCAAAGCAGTGAATGCAGCCGCACACAGCAGGGCTGCCTTCTCTTCTCCCGAGGAGGCTCGCTTCCCGCATGCTGTAAACTAGTCTTCCAGGCGGGGCCCCCTGCGCCCTCCACAGGTCTTGGCTCAGGAGCTGCTTCCCTGAGCTGGGGCTGTGGACGGGAGCCCAGACACGCAGGGGCAGGCCCCAACCACCTGCACACGTCTCTGCTGGGGAGGAGAGCACTAGGGAAATGACGTCTGTCAGGCACCTTCTGGGCGCTCACCGAGTCAGCCTCAGCGTGTGTGGGGCTGCATACCACAGCCAGAGGGCCTGTGAGCCTTGTGCTCTCCGTGCTGTGCTGAGTCTGGGCGGTCAAGCAACCGTAAGAATAGACTTTCAGTTGCCCTCACTTTGCCTCTAATACAGCCCTCAAGCTGGAGCGCTTGGCAGTGTGCAACCCACCGGCAACTAAGCCCTCCACAAGAACGCCTGGGGACTAGGTGCAAAGGCAAGGCAGGAGTGGAGCTGAGGCCAGGAAGGCGCCAGTAGCATCTCCCAGTCTCGCGCAGCCCGCTCCTTTCTGGACTGGAAGCCTAGCCGCGAGGCAAGTCTGGGCAAGGCTCGCCCAGGGCAGAGCAGCCTCACGCCAGCCCTCTGCCAGATCGGGCCTCTGAGCAGAGCTGGAGCTCTGCCGTACTGGAGGCGCACCCGGCTCCGCCCAAGCAGTGATTGCAACCCCACGCATCTGGGCTGCCTCCTCTTCTCCCAAGGAGGATCTCTTCCCTCATGCTGTGCACTAGGCTTCCAGGAGGGGGCGCCCCACGCCTCCTACAGGTCTTGGCTGAGGAGCTGCTTCCCTGAGCTGGGGCTGTGGACGGGAGCCCAGACACGCAGGGGCAGGCCCCAACCACCTGCACACGTCTCTGCTGGGGAGGAGAGCACTAGGGAAATGACGTCTGTCAGGCACCATCTGGGCGCTCACCGAGTCAGCCTCAGCGTGTGTGGGGCTGCAGACCACAGCCAGAGGCCCTGTGAGCCTTGTGCTCTCCGTGCTGTGCTGAGTCTGGGCGGTCAAGCAACCGCTGGAGGAGCCCTGCAGTTGCCCTCCCATTGCCTCTAATAGAGCCCTCACTGCTGGAGCGCTTGGCAGTGTGCAACCCACCGGCAACTAAGCCCTCCACAAGAACGCCTGAGGACTAGGTGCAAAGGCAAGGCAGGAGTGGAGCTGAGGCCAGGAAGACGCCAGTAGCATCTCCCAGTCTCGCGCAGCCCGCTCCTTTCTGGACTGGAAGCCTAGCCGCGAGGCAAGTTTGGGCAAGGCTCGCCCATGGCAGAGCAGCCTCACGCCAGCAACTCTGCCAGATCGGGCCTCTGAGCAGAGCTGGAGCTCTGCCGTACTGGAGGCGCACTCGGCTCCGCCACAGCAGTGAATGCAGCCGCACACAGCAGGGCTGCCTTCTCTTCTCCCGAGGAGGCTCGCTTCCCGCATGCTGTAAACTAGGCTTCCAGGCGGGGCCCCTGCGCCCTCCACAGGTCTTGGCTGAGGAGCTGCTTCCCTGAGCTGGGGCTGTGGACGGGAGCCCAGACACGCAGGGGCAGGCCCCAACCACCTGCACACGTCTCTGCTGGGGAGGAGAGCACTAGGGAAATGACGTCTGTCAGGCACCTTCTGGGCGCTCACCGAGTCAGCCTCCACTTGTGTGGGTCTGCAGACCCCAGCCAGGGGCCCTGTGAGCCTTGTGCTCTCCGTGCTGTGCTGAGTCTGGGCGGTCAAGCAAGGGTAAGAATAAACTTCCAGTTGCCCTCACTTTGCCTCTAATAGAGCCCTCAAGCTGGAGCGCTTGGCAGTGTGCAACCCACCAGCAACTAAGCCCTCCACAAGAACGCCTGGGGACTAGGTGCAAAGGCAAGGCAGGAGTGGAGCTGAGGCCAGGAAGGCGCCAGTAGCATCTCCCAGTCTCGCGCAGCCCGCTCCTTTCTGGACTGGAAGCCTAGCCGCGAGGCAAGTCTGGGCAAGGCTCGCCCAGGGCAGAGCAGCCTCACGCCAGCCCTCTGCCAGATCGGGCCTCTGAGCAGAGCTGGAGCTCTGCCGTACTGGAGGCGCACCCGGCTCCGCCCAAGCAGTGATTGCAACCCCACGCATCTGGGCTGCCTCCTCTTCTCCCAAGGAGGATCGCTTCCCTCATGCTGTGCACTAGGCTTCCAGGAGGGGGCGCCCCACGCCTCCTACAGGTCTTGGCTGAGGAGCTGCTTCCCTGAGCTGGGGCTGTGGACGGGAGCCCAGACACGCAGGGGCAGGCCCCAACCACCTGCACACGTCTCTGCTGGGGAGGAGAGCACTAGGGAAATGACGTCTGTCAGGCACCTTCTGGGCGCTCACCGAGTCAGCCTCAGCGTGTGTGGGGCTGCAGACCACAGCCAGAGGCCCTGTGAGCCTTGGGCTCTCCGTGCTGTGCTGAGTCTGGGCGGTCAAGCAACCGCTGGAGGAGCCCTGCAGTTGCCCTCCCATTGCCTCTAATAGAGCCCTCTCTGCTGGAGCGCTTGGCAGTGTGCAACCCACCGGCAACTAAGCCCTCCACAAGAACGCCTGAGGACTAGGTGCAAAGGTAAGGCAGGAGTGGTGCTGAGGCCAGGAAGGCGTCAGTAGCATCTCCCAGTCTCACGCAGCCCGCTCCTTTCTGGACTGGAAGCCTAGCCGCGAGGCAAGTCTGGGCAAGGCTCGCCCAGGGCAGAGCAGCCTCACGCCAGCAACTCTGCCAGTTCGGGCCTCTGAGCAGAGCTGGAGCTCTGCCGTACTGGAGGCGCACTCGGCTCCGCCAAAGCAGTGAATGCAGCCGCACACAGCAGGGCTGCCTTCTCTTCTCCTGAGGAGGCTCGCGTCCCGCATGCTGTAAACTAGGCTTCCAGGCGGGGCCCCCTGCGCCCTCCACAGGTCTTGGCCCAGTAGCTGCTTCCCTGAGCTGGGGCTATGGACGGGAGCCCAGACACGCAGGGGCAGGCCCCAACCACCTGCACACGTCTCTGCTGGGGAGGATAGCACTAGGGAAATGACGTCTGTCAGGCACCTTCTGGGCGCTCACCGAGTCAGCCTCCGCGTGTGTGGGGCTGCAGACCCCAGCCAGGGGCCCTGTGAGCCTTGTGCTCTCCGTGCTGTGCTGAGTCTGGGCGGTCAAGCAACCGTAAGAATAGACTTCCAGTTGCCCTCACTTTGCTTCTACTAGAGCCCTCAAGCTGGAGCGCTTGGCAGTGTGCAACCCACCGGCAACTAAGCCCTCCACAAGAACGCCTGGGGACTAGGTGCAAAGGCAAGGCAGGAGTGGAGCTGAGGCCAGGAAGGCGCCAGTAGCATCTCCCAGTCTCGCGCAGCCCGCTCCTTTCTGGACTGGAAGCCTAGCCGCGAGGCAAGTCTGGGCAAGGCTCGCCCAGGGCAGAGCAGCCTCACGCCAGCCCTCTGCCAGATCGGGCCTCTGAGCAGAGCTGGAGCTCTGCCGTACTGGAGGCGCACCCGGCTCCGCCCAAGCAGTGATTGCAGCCCCACGCATCTGGGCTGCCTCCTCTTCTCCCAAGGAGGATCGCTTCCCTCATGCTGTGCACTAGGCTTCCAGGCGGGGGCGCCCCACGCCTCCTACAGGTCTTGGCTGAGGAGCTGCTTCCCTGAGCTGGGGCTGTGGACGGGAGCCCAGACACGCAGGGGCAGGCCCCAACCACCTGCACACGTCTCTGCTGGGGAGGAGAGCACTAGGGAAATGACGTCTGTCAGGCACCTTCTAGGCGCTCACCGAGTCAGCCTCAGCGTGTGTGGGGCTGCAGACCACAGCCAGAGGCCCTGTGAGCCTTGTGCTCTCCGTGCTGTGCTGAGTCTGGGCGGTCAAGCAACCGCTGGAGGAGCCCTGCAGTTGCCCTCCCATTGCCTCTAATAGAGCCCTCTCTGCTGGAGCGCTTGGCAGTGTGCAACCCACCGGCAACTAAGCCCTCCACAAGAACGCCTGAGGACTAGGTGCAAAGGTAAGGCAGGAGTGGTGCTGAGGCCAGGAAGGCGTCAGTAGCATCTCCCAGTCTCACGCAGCCCGCTCCTTTCTGGACTAGAAGCCTAGCCGCGAGGCAAGTCTGGGCAAGGCTCGCCCAGGGCAGAGCAGCCTCACGCCAGCAACTCTGCCAGTTCGGGCCTCTGAGCAGAGCTGGAGCTCTGCCGTACTGGAGGCGCACTCGGCTCCGCCAAAGCAGTGAATGCAGCCGCACACAGCAGGGCTGCCTTCTCTTCTCCTGAGGAGGCTCGCGTCCCGCATGCTGTAAACTAGGCTTCCAGGCGGGGCCCCCTGCGCCCTCCACAGGTCTTGGCCCAGTAGCTGCTTCCCTGAGCTGGGGCTATGGACGGGAGCCCAGACACGCAGGGGCAGGCCCCAACCACCTGCACACGTCTCTGCTGGGGAGGAGAGCACTAGGGAAATGACGTCTGTCAGGCACCTTCTGGGCGCTCACCGAGTCAGCCTCCGCGTGTGTGGGGCTGCAGACCCCAGCCAGGGGCCCTGTGAGCCTTGTGCTCTCCGTGCTGTGCTGAGTCTGGGCGGTCAAGCAACCGTAAGAATAGACTTCCAGTTGCCCTCACTTTGCCTCTACTAGAGCCCTCAAGCTGGAGCGCTTGGCAGTGTGCAACCCACCGGCAACTAAGCCCTCCACAAGAACGCCTGGGGACTAGGTGCAAAGGCAAGGCAGGAGTGGAGCTGAGGCCAGGAAGGCGCCAGTAGCATCTCCCAGTCTCGCGCAGCCCGCTCCTTTCTGGACTGGAAGCCTAGCCGCGAGGCAAGTCTGGGCAAGGCTCGCCCAGGGCAGAGCAGCCTCACGCCAGCCCTCTGCCAGATCGGGCCTCTGAGCAGAGCTGGAGCTCTGCCGTACTGGAGGCGCACCCGGCTCCGCCCAAGCAGTGATTGCAGCCCCACGCATCTGGGCTGCCTCCTCTTCTCCCAAGGAGGATCGCTTCCCTCATGCTGTGCACTAGGCTTCCAGGCGGGGGCGCCCCACGCCTCCTACAGGTCTTGGCTGAGGAGCTGCTTCCCTGAGCTGGGGCTGTGGACGGGAGCCCAGACACGCAGGGGCAGGCCCCAACCACCTGCACACGTCTCTGCTGGGGAGGAGAGCACTAGGGAAAAGACGTCTGTCAGGCACCTTCTGGGCGCTCACCGAGTCAGCCTCAGCGTGTGTGGGGCTGCAGACCACAGCCAGAGGCCCTGTGAGCCTTGTGCTCTCCGTGCTGTGCTGAGTCTGGGCGGTCAAGCAACCGCTGGAGGAGCCCTGCAGTTGCCCTCCCATTGCCTCTAATAGAGCCCTCTCTGCTGGAGCGCTTGGCAGTGTGCAACCCACCGGCAACTAAGCCCTCCACAAGAACGCCTGAGGACTAGGTTCAAAGGTAAGGCAGGAGTGGAGCTGAGGCCAGGAAGGCGCCAGTAGCATCTCCCAGTCTCGCGCAGCCCGCTCCTTTCTGGACTGGAAGCCTAGCCGCGAGGCAAGTCTGGGCAAGGCTCGCCCAGGGCAGAGCAGCCTCACGCCAGCAACTCTGCCAGATCGGGCCTCTGAGCAGAGCTGGAGCTCTGCCGTACTGGAGGCGCACTCGGCTCCGCCAAAGCAGTGAATGCAGCCGCACACAGCAGGGCTGCCTTCTCTTCTCCCGAGGAGGCTCGCTTCCCGCATGCTGTAAACTAGTCTTCCAGGCGGGGCCCCCTGCGCCCTCCACAGGTCTTGGCTCAGGAGCTGCTTCCCTGAGCTGGGGCTGTGGACGGGAGCCCAGACACGCAGGGGCAGGCCCCAACCACCTGCACACGTCTCTGCTGGGGAGGAGAGCACTAGGGAAATGACGTCTGTCAGGCACCTTCTGGGCGCTCACCGAGTCAGCCTCAGCGTGTGTGGGGCTGCATACCACAGCCAGAGGGCCTGTGAGCCTTGTGCTCTCCGTGCTGTGCTGAGTCTGGGCGGTCAAGCAACCGTAAGAATAGACTTTCAGTTGCCCTCACTTTGCCTCTAATACAGCCCTCAAGCTGGAGCGCTTGGCAGTGTGCAACCCACCGGCAACTAAGCCCTCCACAAGAACGCCTGGGGACTAGGTGCAAAGGCAAGGCAGGAGTGGAGCTGAGGCCAGGAAGGCGCCAGTAGCATCTCCCAGTCTCGCGCAGCCCGCTCCTTTCTGGACTGGAAGCCTAGCCGCGAGGCAAGTCTGGGCAAGGCTCGCCCAGGGCAGAGCAGCCTCACGCCAGCCCTCTGCCAGATCGGGCCTCTGAGCAGAGCTGGAGCTCTGCCGTACTGGAGGCGCACCCGGCTCCGCCCAAGCAGTGATTGCAACCCCACGCATCTGGGCTGCCTCCTCTTCTCCCAAGGAGGATCGCTTCCCTCATGCTGTGCACTAGGCTTCCAGGAGGGGGCGCCCCACGCCTCCTACAGGTCTTGGCTGAGGAGCTGCTTCCCTGAGCTGGGGCTGTGGACGGGAGCCCAGACACGCAGGGGCAGGCCCCAACCACCTGCACACGTCTCTGCTGGGGAGGAGAGCACTAGGGAAATGACGTCTGTCAGGCACCATCTGGGCGCTCACCGAGTCAGCCTCAGCGTGTGTGGGGCTGCAGACCACAGCCAGAGGCCCTGTGAGCCTTGTGCTCTCCGTGCTGTGCTGAGTCTGGGCGGTCAAGCAACCGCTGGAGGAGCCCTGCAGTTGCCCTCCCATTGCCTCTAATAGAGCCCTCACTGCTGGAGCGCTTGGCAGTGTGCAACCCACCGGCAACTAAGCCCTCCACAAGAACGCCTGAGGACTAGGTGCAAAGGCAAGGCAGGAGTGGAGCTGAGGCCAGGAAGACGCCAGTAGCATCTCCCAGTCTCGCGCAGCCCGCTCCTTTCTGGACTGGAAGCCTAGCCGCGAGGCAAGTTTGGGCAAGGCTCGCCCATGGCAGAGCAGCCTCACGCCAGCAACTCTGCCAGATCGGGCCTCTGAGCAGAGCTGGAGCTCTGCCGTACTGGAGGCGCACTCGGCTCCGCCAAAGCAGTGAATGCAGCCGCACACAGCAGGGCTGCCTTCTCTTCTCCCGAGGAGGCTCGCTTCCCGCATGCTGTAAACTAGGCTTCCAGGCGGGGCCCCCTGCGCCCTCCACAAGTCTTGGCTGAGGAGCTGCTTCCCTGAGCTGGGGCTGTGGACGGGAGCCCAGACACGCAGGGGCAGGCCCCAACCACCTGCACACGTCTCTGCTGGGGAGGAGAGCACTAGGGAAATGACGTCTGTCAGGCACCTTCTGGGCGCTCACCGAGTCAGCCTCCACTTGTGTGGGTCTGCAGACCCCAGCCAGGGGCCCTGTGAGCCTTGTGCTCTCCGTGCTGTGCTGAGTCTGGGCGGTCAAGCAAGGGTAAGAATAGACTTCCAGTTGCCCTCACTTTGCCTCTAATAGAGCCCTCAAGCTGGAGCGCTTGGCAGTGTGCAACCCACCAGCAACTAAGCCCTCCACAAGAACGCCTGGGGACTAGGTGCAAAGGCAAGGCAGGAGTGGAGCTGAGGCCAGGAAGGCGCCAGTAGCATCTCCCAGTCTCGCGCAGCCCGCTCCTTTCTGGACTGGAAGCCTAGCCGCGAGGCAAGTCTGGGCAAGGCTCGCCCAGGGCAGAGCAGCCTCACGCCAGCCCTCTGCCAGATCGGGCCTCTGAGCAGAGCTGGAGCTCTGCCGTACTGGAGGCGCACCCGGCTCCGCCCAAGCAGTGATTGCAACCCCACGCATCTGGGCTGCCTCCTCTTCTCCCAAGGAGGATCGCTTCCTTCATGCTGTGCACTAGGCTTCCAGGAGGGGGCGCCCCACGCCTCCTACAGGTCTTGGCTGAGGAGCTGCTTCCCTGAGCTGGGGCTGTGGACGGGAGCCCAGACACGCAGGAGCAGACCCCAACCACCTGCACACGTCTATGCTGGGGAGGAGAGCACTAGGGAAATGACGTCTGTCAGGCACCTTCTGGGCGCTCACCGAGTCAGCCTCAGCGTGTGTGGGGCTGCAGACCACAGCCAGAGGCCCTGTGAGCCTTGTGCTCTCCGTGCTGTGCTGAGTCTGGGCGGTCAAGCAACCGCTGGAGGAGCCCTGCAGTTGCCCTCCCATTGCCTCTAATAGAGCCCTCTCTGCTGGAGCGCTTGGCAGTGTGCAACCCACCGGCAACTAAGCCCTCCACAAGAACGCCTGAGGACTAGGTGCAAAGGCAAGGCAGGAGTGGTGCTGAGGCCAGGAAGGCGCCAGTAGCATCTCCCAGACTCGCGCAGCCCGCTCCTTTCTGGACTGGAAGCCTAGCCGCGAGGCAAGTCTGGGCAAGGCTCGCCCAGGGCAGAGCAGCCTCACGCCAGCAACTCTGCCAGATCGGGCCTCTGAGCAGAGCTGGAGCTCTGCCGTACTGGAGGCGCACTCGGCTCCGCCAAAGCAGTGAATGCAGCCGCACACAGCAGGGCTGCCTTCTCTTCTCCCGAGGAGGCTCGCTTCCCGCATGCTGTAAACTAGGCTTCCAGGCGGGGCCCCCTCGCCTCCCACAGGTCTTGGCTGAGGAGCTGCTTCCCTGAGCTGGGGCTGTGGACGGGAGCCCAGACACGCAGGGGCAGGCCCCAACCACCTGCACACGTCTCTGCTGGGGAGGAGAGCACTAGGGAAAAGACGTCTGTCAGGCACCTTCTGGGCGCTCACCGAGTCAGCCTCAGCGTGTGTGGGGCTGCAGACCACAGCCAGAGGCCCTGTGAGCCTTGTGCTCTCCGTGCTGTGCTGAGTCTGGGCGGTCAAGCAACCGTAAGAATAGACTTTCAGTTGCCCTCACTTTGCCTCTACTAGAGCCCTCAAGCTGGAGCGCTTGGCAGTGTGCAACCCACCGGCAACTAAGCCCTCCACAAGAACGCCTGGGGACTAGGTGCAAAGGCAAGGCAGGAGTGGAGCTGAGGCCAGGAAGGCGCCAGTAGCATCTCCCAGTCTCGCGCAGCCCGCTCCTTTCTGGACTGGAAGCCTAGCCGCGAGGCAAGTCTGGGCAAGGCTCGCCCAGGGCAGAGCAGCCTCACGCCAGCCCTCTGCCAGATCGGGCCTCTGAGCAGAGCTGGAGCTCTGCCGTACAGGAGGCGCACTCGGCTCCGCCCAAGCAGTGATTGCAGCCCCACGCATCTGGGCTGCCTCCTCTTCTCCCAAGGAGGCTCGCTTCCCTCATGCTGTGCACAAGGCTTCCAGGCGGGGGCGCCCCGCGCCTCCTACAGGTCTTGGCTGAGGAGCTGCTTCCCTGAGCTGGGGCTGTGGACGGGAGCCCAGACACGCAGGGGCAGGCCCCAACCACCTGCACACGTCTCTGCTGGGGAGGAGAGCACTAGGGAAATGACGTCTGTCAGGCACCTTCTGGGCGCTCACCGAGTCAGCCTCAGCGTGTGTGGGGCTGCAGACCACAGCCAGAGGCCCTGTGAGCCTTGTGCTCTCCGTGCTGTGCTGAGTCTGGGCGGTCAAGCAACCGCTGGAGGAGCCCTGCAGTTGCCCTCCCATTGCCTCTAATAGAGCCCTCTCTGCTGGAGCGCTTGGCAGTGTGCAACCCACCGGCAACTAAGCCCTCCACAAGAACGCCTGAGGACTAGGTGCAAAGGCAAGGCAGGAGTGGTGCTGAGGCCAGGAAGGCGCCAGTAGCATCTCCCAGACTCGCGCAGCCCGCTCCTTTCTGGACTGGAAGCCTAGCCGCGAGGCAAGTCTGGGCAAGGCTCGCCCAGGGCGGAGCAGCCTCACGCCAGCAACTCTGCCAGATCGGGCCTCTGAGCAGAGCTGGAGCTCTGCCGTACTGGAGGCGCACTCGGCTCCGCCAAAGCAGTGAATGCAGCCGCACACAGCAGGGCTGCCTTCTCTTCTCCCGAGGAGGCTCGCTTCCCGCATGCTGTAAACTAGGCTTCCAGGCGGGGCCGCCTGCGCCTCCCACAGGTCTTGGCTGAGGAGCTGCTTCCCTGAGCTGGGGCTGTGGACGGGAGCCCAGACACGCAGGGGCAGGCCCCAACCACCTGCACACGTCTCTGCTGGGGAGGAGAGCACTAGGGAAATGACGTCTGTCAGGCACCTTCTGGGCGCTCACCGAGTCAGCCTCCGCGTGTGTGGGGCTGCAGACCCCAGCCAGGGGCCCTGTGAGCCTTGTGCTCTCCGTGCTGTGCTGAGTCTGGGCGGTCAAGCAACCGTAAGAATAGACTTCCAGTTGCCCTCACTTTGCCTCTACTAGAGCCCTCAAGCTGGAGCGCTTGGCAGTGTGCAACCCACCGGCAACTAAGCCCTCCACAAGAACGCCTGGGGACTAGGTGCAAAGGCAAGGCAGGAGTGGAGCTGAGGCCAGGAAGGCGCCAGTAGCATCTCCCAGTCTCGCGCAGCCCGCTCCTTTCTGGACTGGAAGCCTAGCCGCGAGGCAAGTCTGGGCAAGGCTCGCCCAGGGCAGAGCAGCCTCACGCCAGCCCTCTGCCAGATCGGGCCTCTGAGCAGAGCTGGAGCTCTGCCGTACTGGAGGCGCACCCGGCTCCGCCCAAGCAGTGATTGCAGCCCCACGCATCTGGGCTGCCTCCTCTTCTCCCAAGGAGGATCGCTTCCCTCATGCTGTGCACTAGGCTTCCAGGCGGGGGCGCCCCACGCCTCCTACAGGTCTTGGCTGAGGAGCTGCTTCCCTGAGCTGGGGCTGTGGACGGGAGCCCAGACACGCAGGGGCAGGCCCCAACCACCTGCACACGTCTCTGCTGGGGAGGAGAGCACTAGGGAAATGACGTCTGTCAGGCACCTTCTAGGCGCTCACCGAGTCAGCCTCAGCGTGTGTGGGGCTGCAGACCACAGCCAGAGGCCCTGTGAGCCTTGTGCTCTCCGTGCTGTGCTGAGTCTGGGCGGTCAAGCAACCGCTGGAGGAGCCCTGCAGTTGCCCTCCCATTGCCTCTAATAGAGCCCTCTCTGCTGGAGCGCTTGGCAGTGTGCAACCCACCGGCAACTAAGCCCTCCACAAGAACGCCTGAGGACTAGGTGCAAAGGTAAGGCAGGAGTGGTGCTGAGGCCAGGAAGGCGTCAGTAGCATCTCCCAGTCTCACGCAGCCCGCTCCTTTCTGGACTAGAAGCCTAGCCGCGAGGCAAGTCTGGGCAAGGCTCGCCCAGGGCAGAGCAGCCTCACGCCAGCAACTCTGCCAGTTCGGGCCTCTGAGCAGAGCTGGAGCTCTGCCGTACTGGAGGCGCACTCGGCTCCGCCAAAGCAGTGAATGCAGCCGCACACAGCAGGGCTGCCTTCTCTTCTCCTGAGGAGGCTCGCGTCCCGCATGCTGTAAACTAGGCTTCTAGGCGGGGCCCCCTGCGCCCTCCACAGGTCTTGGCCCAGTAGCTGCTTCCCTGAGCTGGGGCTATGGACGGGAGCCCAGACACGCAGGGGCAGGCCCCAACCACCTGCACACGTCTCTGCTGGGGAGGAGAGCACTAGGGAAATGACGTCTGTCAGGCACCTTCTGGGCGCTCACCGAGTCAGCCTCCGCGTGTGTGGGGCTGCAGACCCCAGCCAGGGGCCCTGTGAGCCTTGTGCTCTCCGTGCTGTGCTGAGTCTGGGCGGTCAAGCAACCGTAAGAATAGACTTCCAGTTGCCCTCACTTTGCCTCTACTAGAGCCCTCAAGCTGGAGCGCTTGGCAGTGTGCAACCCACCGGCAACTAAGCCCTCCACAAGAACGCCTGGGGACTAGGTGCAAAGGCAAGGCAGGAGTGGAGCTGAGGCCAGGAAGGCGCCAGTAGCATCTCCCAGTCTCGCGCAGCCCGCTCCTTTCTGGACTGGAAGCCTAGCCGCGAGGCAAGTCTGGGCAAGGCTCGCCCAGGGCAGAGCAGCCTCACGCCAGCCCTCTGCCAGATCGGGCCTCTGAGCAGAGCTGGAGCTCTGCCGTACTGGAGGCGCACCCGGCTCCGCCCAAGCAGTGATTGCAGCCCCACGCATCTGGGCTGCCTCCTCTTCTCCCAAGGAGGATCGCTTCCCTCATGCTGTGCACTAGGCTTCCAGGCGGGGGCGCCCCACGCCTCCTACAGGTCTTGGCTGAGGAGCTGCTTCCCTGAGCTGGGGCTGTGGACGGGAGCCCAGACACGCAGGGGCAGGCCCCAACCACCTGCACACGTCTCTGCTGGGGAGGAGAGCACTAGGGAAAAGACGTCTGTCAGGCACCTTCTGGGCGCTCACCGAGTCAGCCTCAGCGTGTGTGGGGCTGCAGACCACAGCCAGAGGCCCTGTGAGCCTTGTGCTCTCCGTGCTGTGCTGAGTCTGGGCGGTCAAGCAACCGCTGGAGGAGCCCTGCAGTTGCCCTCCCATTGCCTCTAATAGAGCCCTCTCTGCTGGAGCGCTTGGCAGTGTGCAACCCACCGGCAACTAAGCCCTCCACAAGAACGCCTGAGGACTAGGTTCAAAGGTAAGGCAGGAGTGGAGCTGAGGCCAGGAAGGCGCCAGTAGCATCTCCCAGTCTCGCACAGCCCGCTCCTTTCTGGACTGGAAGCCTAGCCGCGAGGCAAGTCTGGGCAAGACTCGCCCAGGGCGGAGCAGCCTCACGCCAGCAACTCTGCCAGATCGGGCCTCTGAGCAGAGCTGGAGCTCTGCCGTACTGGAGGCGCACTCGGCTCCGCCAAAGCAGTGAATGCAGCCGCACACAGCAGGGCTGCCTTCTCTTCTCCCGAGGAGGCTCGCTTCCCGCATGCTGTAAACTAGTCTTCCAGGCGGGGCCCCCTGCGCCCTCCACAGGTCTTGGCTCAGGAGCTGCTTCCCTGAGCTGGGGCTGTGGACGGGAGCCCAGACACGCAGGGGCAGGCCCCAACCACCTGCACACGTCTCTGCTGGGGAGGAGAGCACTAGGGAAATGACGTCTGTCAGGCACCTTCTGGGCGCTCACCGAGTCAGCCTCAGCGTGTGTGGGGCTGCATACCACAGCCAGAGGGCCTGTGAGCCTTGTGCTCTCCGTGCTGTGCTGAGTCTGGGCGGTCAAGCAACCGTAAGAATAGACTTTCAGTTGCCCTCACTTTGCCTCTAATACAGCCCTCAAGCTGGAGCGCTTGGCAGTGTGCAACCCACCGGCAACTAAGCCCTCCACAAGAACGCCTGGGGACTAGGTGCAAAGGCAAGGCAGGAGTGGAGCTGAGGCCAGGAAGGCGCCAGTAGCATCTCCCAGTCTCGCGCAGCCCGCTCCTTTCTGGACTGGAAGCCTAGCCGCGAGGCAAGTCTGGGCAAGGCTCGCCCAGGGCAGAGCAGCCTCACGCCAGCCCTCTGCCAGATCGGGCCTCTGAGCAGAGCTGGAGCTCTGCCGTACTGGAGGCGCACCCGGCTCCGCCCAAGCAGTGATTGCAACCCCACGCATCTGGGCTGCCTCCTCTTCTCCCAAGGAGGATCGCTTCCCTCATGCTGTGCACTAGGCTTCCAGGAGGGGACGCCCCACGCCTCCTACAGGTCTTGGCTGAGGAGCTGCTTCCCTGAGCTGGGGCTGTGGACGGGAGCCCAGACACGCAGGGGCAGGCCCCAACCACCTGCACACGTCTCTGCTGGGGAGGAGAGCACTAGGGAAATGACGTCTGTCAGGCACCATCTGGGCGCTCACCGAGTCAGCCTCAGCGTGTGTGGGGCTGCAGACCACAGCCAGAGGCCCTGTGAGCCTTGTGCTCTCCGTGCTGTGCTGAGTCTGGGCGGTCAAGCAACCGCTGGAGGAGCCCTGCAGTTGCCCTCCCATTGCCTCTAATAGAGCCCTCACTGCTGGAGCGCTTGGCAGTGTGCAACCCACCGGCAACTAAGCCCTCCACAAGAACGCCTGAGGACTAGGTGCAAAGGCAAGGCAGGAGTGGAGCTGAGGCCAGGAAGACGCCAGTAGCATCTCCCAGTCTCGCGCAGCCCGCTCCTTTCTGGACTGGAAGCCTAGCCGCGAGGCAAGTTTGGGCAAGGCTCGCCCATGGCAGAGCAGCCTCACGCCAGCAACTCTGCCAGATCGGGCCTCTGAGCAGAGCTGGAGCTCTGCCGTACTGGAGGCGCACTCGGCTCCGCCAAAGCAGTGAATGCAGCCGCACACAGCAGGGCTGCCTTCTCTTCTCCCGAGGAGGCTCGCTTCCCGCATGCTGTAAACTAGGCTTCCAGGCGGGGCCCCCTGCGCCCTCCACAGGTCTTGGCTGAGGAGCTGCTTCCCTGAGCTGGGGCTGTGGACGGGAGCCCAGACACGCAGGGGCAGGCCCCAACCACCTGCACACGTCTCTGCTGGGGAGGAGAGCACTAGGGAAATGACGTCTGTCAGGCACCTTCTGGGCGCTCACCGAGTCAGCCTCCACTTGTGTGGGTCTGCAGACCCCAGCCAGGGGCCCTGTGAGCCTTGTGCTCTCCGTGCTGTGCTGAGTCTGGGCGGTCAAGCAAGGGTAAGAATAGACTTCCAGTTGCCCTCACTTTGCCTCTAATAGAGCCCTCAAGCTGGAGCGCTTGGCAGTGTGCAACCCACCAGCAACTAAGCCCTCCACAAGAACGCCTGGGGACTAGGTGCAAAGGCAAGGCAGGAGTGGAGCTGAGGCCAGGAAGGCGCCAGTAGCATCTCCCAGTCTCGCGCAGCCCGCTCCTTTCTGGACTGGAAGCCTAGCCGCGAGGCAAGTCTGGGCAAGGCTCGCCCAGGGCAGAGCAGCCTCACGCCAGCCCTCTGCCAGATCGGGCCTCTGAGCAGAGCTGGAGCTCTGCCGTACTGGAGGCGCACCCGGCTCCGCCCAAGCAGTGATTGCAACCCCACGCATCTGGGCTGCCTCCTCTTCTCCCAAGGAGGATCGCTTCCCTCATGCTGTGCACTAGGCTTCCAGGAGGGGGCGCCCCACGCCTCCTACAGGTCTTGGCTGAGGAGCTGCTTCCCTGAGCTGGGGCTGTGGACGGGAGCCCAGACACGCAGGAGCAGACCCCAACCACCTGCACACGTCTATGCTGGGGAGGAGAGCACTAGGGAAATGACGTCTGTCAGGCAACTTCTGGGCGCTCACCGAGTCAGCCTCAGCGTGTGTGGGGCTGCAGACCACAGCCAGAGGCCCTGTGAGCCTTGTGCTCTCCGTGCTGTGCTGAGTCTGGGCGGTCAAGCAACCGCTGGAGGAGCCCTGCAGTTGCCCTCCCATTGCCTCTAATAGAGCCCTCTCTGCTGGAGCGCTTGGCAGTGTGCAACCCACCGGCAACTAAGCCCTCCACAAGAACGCCTGAGGACTAGGTGCAAAGGCAAGGCAGGAGTGGTGCTGAGGCCAGGAAGGCGCCAGTAGCATCTCCCAGACTCGCGCAGCCCGCTCCTTTCTGGACTGGAAGCCTAGCCGCGAGGCAAGTCTGGGCAAGGCTCGCCCAGGGCAGAGCAGCCTCACGCCAGCAACTCTGCCAGATCGGGCCTCTGAGCAGAGCTGGAGCTCTGCCGTACTGGAGGCGCACTCGGCTCCGCCAAAGCAGTGAATGCAGCCGCACACAGCAGGGCTGCCTTCTCTTCTCCCGAGGAGGCTCGCTTCCCGCATGCTGTAAACTAGGCTTCCAGGCGGGGCCCCCTCGCCTCCCACAGGTCTTGGCTGAGGAGCTGCTTCCCTGAGCTGGGGCTGTGGACGGGAGCCCAGACACGCAGGGGCAGGCCCCAACCACCTGCACACGTCTCTGCTGGGGAGGAGAGCACTAGGGAAAAGACGTCTGTCAGGCACCTTCTGGGCGCTCACCGAGTCAGCCTCAGCGTGTGTGGGGCTGCAGACCACAGCCAGAGGCCCTGTGAGCCTTGTGCTCTCCGTGCTGTGCTGAGTCTGGGCGGTCAAGCAACCGTAAGAATAGACTTTCAGTTGCCCTCACTTTGCCTCTACTAGAGCCCTCAAGCTGGAGCGCTTGGCAGTGTGCAACCCACCGGCAACTAAGCCCTCCACAAGAACGCCTGGGGACTAGGTGCAAAGGCAAGGCAGGAGTGGAGCTGAGGCCAGGAAGGCGCCAGTAGCATCTCCCAGTCTCGCGCAGGCCGCTCCTTTCTGGACTGGAAGCCTAGCCGCGAGGCAAGTCTGGGCAAGGCTCGCCCAGGGCAGAGCAGCCTCACGCCAGCCCTCTGCCAGATCGGGCCTCTGAGCAGAGCTGGAGCTCTGCCGTACAGGAGGCGCACTCGGCTCCGCCCAAGCAGTGATTGCAGCCCCACGCATCTGGGCTGCCTCCTCTTCTCCCAAGGAGGCTCGCTTCCCTCATGCTGTGCACAAGGCTTCCAGGCGGGGGCGCCCCGCGCCTCCTACAGGTCTTGGCTGAGGAGCTGCTTCCCTGAGCTGGGGCTGTGGACGGGAGCCCAGACACGCAGGGGCAGGCCCCAACCACCTGCACACGTCTCTGCTGGGGAGGAGAGCACTAGGGAAAAGACGTCTGTCAGGCACCTTCTGGGCGCTCACCGAGTCAGCCTCAGCGTGTGTGGGGCTGCAGACCACAGCCAGAGGCCCTGTGAGCCTTGTGCTCTCCGTGCTGTGCTGAGTCTGGGCGGTCAAGCAACCGTAAGAATAGACTTCCAGTTGCCCTCACTTTGCCTCTACTAGAGCCCTCAAGCTGGAGCGCTTGGCAGTGTGCAACCCACCGGCAAATAAGCCCTCCACAAGAACGCCTGGGGACTAGGTGCAAAGGCAAGGCAGGAGTGGAGCTGAGGCCAGGAAGGCGCCAGTAGCATCTCCCAGTCTCGCGCAGCCCGCTCCTTTCTGGACTGGAAGCCTAGCCGCGAGGCAAGTCTGGGCAAGGCTCGCCCAGGGCAGAGCAGCCTCACGCCAGCCCTCTGCCAGATCGGGCCTCTGAGCAGAGCTGGAGCTCTGCCGTACTGGAGGCGCACCCGGCTCCGCCCAAGCAGTGATTGCAGCCCCACGCATCTGGGCTGCCTCCTCTTCTCCCAAGGAGGATCGCTTCCCTCATGCTGTGCACTAGGCTTCCAGGCGGGGGCGCCCCACGCCTCCTACAGGTCTTGGCTGAGGAGCTGCTTCCCTGAGCTGGGGCTGTGGACGGGAGCCCAGACACGCAGGGGCAGGCCCCAACCACCTGCACACGTCTCTGCTGGGGAGGAGAGCACTAGGGAAATGACGTCTGTCAGGCACATTCTAGGCGCTCACCGAGTCAGCCTCAGCGTGTGTGGGGCTGCAGACCACAGCCAGAGGCCCTGTGAGCCTTGTGCTCTCCGTGCTGTGCTGAGTCTGGGCGGTCAAGCAACCGCTGGAGGAGCCCTGCAGTTGCCCTCCCATTGCCTCTAATAGAGCCCTCTCTGCTGGAGCGCTTGGCAGTGTGCAACCCACCGGCAACTAAGCCCTCCACAAGAACGCCTGAGGACTAGGTGCAAAGGTAAGGCAGGAGTGGTGCTGAGGCCAGGAAGGCGCCAGTAGCATCTCCCAGTCTCGCGCAGCCCGCTCCTTTCTGGACTGGAAGCCTAGCCGCGAGGCAAGTCTGGGCAAGGCTCGCCCAGGGCAGAGCAGCCTCACGCCAGCCCTCTGCCAGATCGGGCCTCTGAGCAGAGCTGGAGCTCTGCCGTACTGGAGGCGCACCCGGCTCCGCCCAAGCAGTGATTGCAGCCCCACGCATCTGGGCTGCCTCCTCTTCTCCCAAGGAGGATCGCTTCCCTCATGCTGTGCACTAGGCTTCCAGGCGGGGGCGCCCCACGCCTCCTACAGGTCTTGGCTGAGGAGCTGCTTCCCTGAGCTGGGGCTGTGGACGGGAGCCCAGACACGCAGGGGCAGGCCCCAACCACCTGCACACGTCTCTGCTGGGGAGGAGAGCACTAGGGAAATGACGTCTGTCAGGCACATTCTAGGCGCTCACGGAGTCAGCCTCAGCGTGTGTGGGGCTGCAGACCACAGCCAGAGGCCCTGTGAGCCTTGTGCTCTCCGTGCTGTGCTGAGTCTGGGCGGTCAAGCAACCGCTGGAGGAGCCCTGCAGTTGCCCTCCCATTGCCTCTAATAGAGCCCTCTCTGCTGGAGCGCTTGGCAGTGTGCAACCCACCGGCAACTAAGCCCTCCACAAGAACGCCTGAGGACTAGGTGCAAAGGTAAGGCAGGAGTGGTGCTGAGGCCAGAAAGGCGCCAGTAGCATCTCCCAGTCTCGCGCAGCCCGCTCCTTTCTGGACTGGAAGCCTAGCCGCGAGGCAAGTCTGGGCAAGGCTCGCCCAGGGCAGAGCAGCCTCACGCCAGCAACTCTGCCAGATCAGGCCTCTGAGCAGAGCTGGAGCTCTGCCGTACTGGAGGCGCACTCGGCTCCGCCAAAGCAGTGAATGCAGCCGCACACAGCAGGGCTGCCTTCTCTTCTCCCGAGGAGGCTCGCTTCCCGCATGCTGGAAACTAGGCTTCCAGGAGGGGCCCCCTGCGCCCTCCACAGGTCTTGGCTCAGGAGCTGCTTCCCTGAGCTGGGGCTGTGGACGGGAGACCAGACACGCAGGGGTAGGCCCCAACCACCTGCACACGTCTCTGCTGGGGAGGAGAGCACTAGGGATATGACGTCTGTCAGGTACCTTCTGGGCGCTCACCGAGTCAGCCTCAGCGTGTGTGGGGCTGCAGACCACAGCCAGAGGCCCTGTGAGCCTTGTGCTCTCCGTGCTGTGCTGAGTCTGGGCGGTCAAGCAACCGCTGGAGGAGCCCTGCAGTTGCCCTCCCATTGCCTCTAATAGAGCCCTCTGTGTTGGAGCGCTTGGCAGTGTGCAACCCACCGGCAACTAAGCCCTCCACAAGAACGCCTGAGGACTAGGTGCAAAGGTAAGGCAGGAGTGGTGGTGAGGCCAGGAAGGCGCCAGTAGCATCTCCCAGTCTCGCGCAGCCCGCTCCTTTCTGGACTGGAAGCCTAGCCGCGAGGCAAGTCTGGGCAAGGCTCGCCCAGGGCAGAGCAGCCTCACGCCAGCAACTCTGCCAGATCGGGCCTCTGAGCAGAGCTGGAGCTCTGCCGTACTGGAGGCGCACTCGGCTCCGCCAAAGCAGTGAATGCAGCCGCACACAGCAGGGCTGCCTTCTCTTCTCCCGAGGAGGCTCGCTTCCCACATGCTGGAAACTAGGCTTCCAGGCGGGGACCCCTGCGCCCTCTTCAGGTCTTGGCTCAGGAGCTGCTTCCCTGAGCTGGGGCTGTGGACGGGAGCCCAGACACGCAGGGGCAGGCCCCAACCACCTGCACACGTCTCTGCTGGGGAGGAGAGCACTAGGGAAATGACGTCTGTCAGGCACCTTCTGGGCGCTCACCGAGTCACCCTCCGCGTGTGTGGGGCTGCAGACCCCAGCCAGGGGCCCTGTGAGCCTTGTGCTCTCCGTGCTGTGCTGAGTCTGGGCGGTCAAGCAACCGTAAGAATAGACTTCCAGTTGCCCTCACTTTGCCTCTACTAGAGCCCTCAAGCTGGAGCGCTTGGCAGTGTGCAACCCACCGGCAACTAAGCCCTCCACAAGAACGCCTGGGGACTAGGTGCAAAGGCAAGGCAGGAGTGGAGCTGAGGCCAGGAAGGCGCCAGTAGCATCTCCCAGTCTCGCGCAGCCCGCTCCTTTCTGGACTGGAAGCCTAGCCGCGAGGCAAGTCTGGGCAAGGCTCGCCCAGGGCAGAGCAGCCTCACGCCAGCCCTCTGCCAGATCGGGCCTCTGAGCAGAGCTGGAGCTCTGCCGTACTGGAGGCGCACTCGGCTCCGCCCAAGCAGTGATTGCAGCCCCAAGCATCTGGGCTGCTTTCTCTTCTCCCAAGGAGGCTCGCTTCCCTCATGCTGTGCACAAGGCTTCCAGGCGGGGGCGCCCCGCGCCTCCTACAGGTCTTGGCTGAGGAGCTGCTTCCCTGAGCTGGGGCTGTGGACGGAAGCCCAGTGACGCAGGGGCAGGCCCCAACCACCTGCACACGTCTCTGCTGGGGAGGAGAGCACTAGGGAAAAGACGTCTGTCAGGCACCTTCTGGGCGCTCACCGAGTCAGCCTCAGCGTGTGTGGGGCTGCAGACCACAGCCAGAGGCCCTGTGAGCCTTGTGCTCTCCGTGCTGTGCTGAGTCTGGGCGGTCAAGCAACCGTAAGAATAGACTTCCAGTTGCCCTCACTTTGCCTCTACTAGAGCCCTCAAGCTGGAGCGCTTGGCAGTGTGCAACCCACCGGCAACTAAGCCCTCCACAAGAACGCCTGGGGACTAGGTGCAAAGGTAAGGCAGGAGTGGTGCTGAGGCCAGGAAGGCGCCAGTAGCATCTCCCAGTCTCGCGCAGCCCGCTCCTTTCTGGACTGGAAGCCTAGCCGCGAGGCAAGTCTGGGCAAGGCTCGCCCAGGGCAGAGCAGCCTCACGCCAGCAACTCTGCCAGATCAGGCCTCTGAGCAGAGCTGGAGCTCTGCCGTACTGGAGGCGCACTCGGCTCCGCCAAAGCAGTGAATGCAGCCGCACACAGCAGGGCTGCCTTCTCTTCTCCCGAGGAGGCTCGCTTCCCGCATGCTGGAAACTAGGCTTCCAGGAGGGGCCCCCTGCGCCCTCCACAGGTCTTGGCTCAGGAGCTGCTTCCCTGAGCTGGGGCTGTGGACGGGAGACCAGACACGCAGGGGTAGGCCCCAACCACCTGCACACGTCTCTGCTGGGGAGGAGAGCACTAGGGAAATGACGTCTGTCAGGTACCTTCTGGGCGCTCACGGAGTCAGCCTCAGCGTGTGTGGGGCTGCAGACCACAGCCAGAGGCCCTGTGAGCCTTGTGCTCTCCGTGCTGTGCTGAGTCTGGGCGGTCAAGCAACCGCTGGAGGAGCCCTGCAGTTGCCCTCCCATTGCCTCTAATAGAGCCCTCTCTGCTGGAGCGCTTGGCAGTGTGCAACCCACCGGCAACTAAGCCCTCCACAAGAACGCCTGAGGACTAGGTGCAAAGGTAAGGCAGGAGTGGTGCTGAGGCCAGGAAGGCGCCAGTAGCATCTCCCAGTCTCGCGCAGCCCGCTCCTTTCTGGACTGGAAGCCTAGCCGCGAGGCAAGTCTGGGCAAGGCTCGCCCAGGGCAGAGCAGCCTCACGCCAGCAACTCTGCCAGATCAGGCCTCTGAGCAGAGCTGGAGCTCTGCCGTACTGGAGGCGCACTCGGCTCCGCCAAAGCAGTGAATGCAGCCGCACACAGCAGGGCTGCCTTCTCTTCTCCCGAGGAGGCTCGCTTCCCGCATGCTGTAAACTAGGCTTCCAGGCGGGGCCCCCTGCGCCTCCCACAGGTCTTGGCTGAGGAGCTGCTTCCCTGAGCTGGGGCTGTGGACGGGAGCCCAGACACGCAGGGGCAGGCCCCAACCACCTGCACACGTCTCTGCTGGGGAGGAGAGCACTAGGGAAAAGACGTCTGTCAGGCACCTTCTGGGCGCTCACCGAGTCAGCCTCAGCGTGTGTGGGGCTGCAGACCACAGCCAGAGGCCCTGTGAGCCTTGTGCTCTCCGTGCTGTGCTGAGTCTGGGCGGTCAAGCAACCGTAAGAATAGACTTCCAGTTGCCCTCACTTTGCCTCTACTAGAGCCCTCAAGCTGGAGCGCTTGGCAGTGTGCAACCCACCGGCAACTAAGCCCTCCACAAGAACGCCTGGGGACTAGGTGCAAAGGCAAGGCAGGAGTGGAGCTGAGGCCAGGAAGGCGCCAGTAGCATCTCCCAGTCTCGCGCAGCCCGCTCCTTTCTGGACTGGAAGCCTAGCCGCGAGGCAAGTCTGGGCAAGGCTCGCCCAGGGCAGAGCAGCCTCACGCCAGCCCTCTGCCAGATCGGGCCTCTGAGCAGAGCTGGAGCTCTGCCGTACTGGAGGCGCACCCGGCTCCGCCCAAGCAGTGATTGCAGCCCCACGCATCTGGGCTGCCTCCTCTTCTCCCAAGGAGGATCGCTTCCCTCATGCTGTGCACTAGGCTTCCAGGCGGGGGCACCCCACGCCTCCTACAGGTCTTGGCTGAGGAGCTGCTTCCCTGAGCTGGGGCTGTGGACGGGAGCCCAGACACGCAGGGGCAGGCCCCAACCACCTGCACACGTCTCTGCTGGGGAGGAGAGCACTAGGGAAATGACGTCTGTCAGGCACCTTCTAGGCGCTCACCGAGTCAGCCTCAGCGTGTGTGGGGCTGCAGACCACAGCCAGAGGCCCTGTGAGCCTTGTGCTCTCCGTGCTGTGCTGAGTCTGGGCGGTCAAGCAACCGCTGGAGGAGCCCTGCAGTTGCCCTCCCATTGCCTCTAATAGAGCCCTCTCTGCTGGAGCGCTTGGCAGTGTGCAACCCACCGGCAACTAAGCCCTCCACAAGAACGCCTGAGGACTAGGTGCAAAGGTAAGGCAGGAGTGGTGCTGAGGCCAGGAAGGCGCCAGTAGCATCTCCCAGTCTCGCGCAGCCCGCTCCTTTCTGGACTGGAAGCCTAGCCGCGAGGCAAGTCTGGGCAAGGCTCGCCCAGGGCAGAGCAGCCTCACGCCAGCAACTCTGCCAGATCAGGCCTCTGAGCAGAGCTGGAGCTCTGCCGTACTGGAGGCGCACTCGGCTCCGCCAAAGCAGTGAATGCAGCCGCACACAGCAGGGCTGCCTTCTCTTCTCCCGAGGAGGCTCGCTTCCCGCATGCTGTAAACTAGGCTTCCAGGCGGGGCCCCCTGCGCCTCCCACAGGTCTTGGCTGAGGAGCTGCTTCCCTGAGCTGGGGCTGTGGACGGGAGCCCAGACACGCAGGGGCAGGCCCCAACCACCTGCACACGTCTCTGCTGGGGAGGAGAGCACTAGGGAAAAGACGTCTGTCAGGCACCTTCTGGGCGCTCACCGAGTCAGCCTCAGCGTGTGTGGGGCTGCAGACCACAGCCAGAGGCCCTGTGAGCCTTGTGCTCTCCGTGCTGTGCTGAGTCTGGGCGGTGAAGCAACCGTAAGAATAGACTTCCAGTTGCCCTCACTTTGCCTCTACTAGAGCCCTCAAGCTGGAGCGCTTGGCAGTGTGCAACCCACCGGCAACTAAGCCCTCCACAAGAACGCCTGGGGACTAGGTGCAAAGGCAAGGCAGGAGTGGAGCTGAGGCCAGGAAGGCGCCAGTAGCATCTCCCAGTCTCGCGCAGCCCGCTCCTTTCTGGACTGGAAGCCTAGCCGCGAGGCAAGTCTGGGCAAGGCTCGCCCAGGGCAGAGCAGCCTCACGCCAGCCCTCTGCCAGATCGGGCCTCTGAGCAGAGCTGGAGCTCTGCCGTACTGGAGGCGCACCCGGCTCCGCCCAAGCAGTGATTGCAGCCCCACGCATCTGGGCTGCCTCCTCTTCTCCCAAGGAGGATCGCTTCCCTCATGCTGTGCACTAGGCTTCCAGGCGGGGGCACCCCACGCCTCCTACAGGTCTTGGCTGAGGAGCTGCTTCCCTGAGCTGGGGCTGTGGACGGGAGCCCAGACACGCAGGGGCAGGCCCCAACCACCTGCACACGTCTCTGCTGGGGAGGAGAGCACTAGGGAAATGACGTCTGTCAGGCACCTTCTAGGCGCTCACCGAGTCAGCCTCAGCGTGTGTGGGGCTGCAGACCACAGCCAGAGGCCCTGTGAGCCTTGTGCTCTCCGTGCTGTGCTGAGTCTGGGCGGTCAAGCAACCGCTGGAGGAGCCCTGCAGTTGCCCTCCCATTGCCTCTAATAGAGCCCTCTCTGCTGGAGCGCTTGGCAGTGTGCAACCCACCGGCAACTAAGCCCTCCACAAGAACGCCTGAGGACTAGGTGCAAAGGTAAGGCAGGAGTGGTGCTGAGGCCAGGAAGGCGCCAGTAGCATCTCCCAGTCTCGCGCAGCCCGCTCCTTTCTGGACTGGAAGCCTAGCCGCGAGGCAAGTCTGGGCAAGGCTCGCCCAGGGCAGAGCAGCCTCACGCCAGCAACTCTGCCAGATCAGGCCTCTGAGCAGAGCTGGAGCTCTGCCGTACTGGAGGCGCACTCGGCTCCGCCAAAGCAGTGAATGCAGCCGCACACAGCAGGGCTGCCTTCTCTTCTCCCGAGGAGGCTCGCTTCCCGCATGCTGTAAACTAGGCTTCCAGGCGGGGCCCCCTGCGCCTCCCACAGGTCTTGGCTGAGGAGCTGCTTCCCTGAGCTGGGGCTGTGGACGGGAGCCCAGACACGCAGGGGCAGGCCCCAACCACCTGCACACGTCTCTGCTGGGGAGGAGAGCACTAGGGAAAAGACGTCTGTCAGGCACCTTCTGGGCGCTCACCGAGTCAGCCTCAGCGTGTGTGGGGCTGCAGACCACAGCCAGAGGCCCTGTGAGCCTTGTGCTCTCCGTGCTGTGCTGAGTCTGGGCGGTGAAGCAACCGTAAGAATAGACTTCCAGTTGCCCTCACTTTGCCTCTACTAGAGCCCTCAAGCTGGAGCGCTTGGCAGTGTGCAACCCACCGGCAACTAAGCCCTCCACAAGAACGCCTGGGGACTAGGTGCAAAGGCAAGGCAGGAGTGGAGCTGAGGCCAGGAAGGCGCCAGTAGCATCTCCCAGTCTCGCGCAGCCCGCTCCTTTCTGGACTGGAAGCCTAGCCGCGAGGCAAGTCTGGGCAAGGCTCGCCCAGGGCAGAGCAGCCTCACGCCAGCCCTCTGCCAGATCGGGCCTCTGAGCAGAGCTGGAGCTCTGCCGTACTGGAGGCGCACCCGGCTCCGCCCAAGCAGTGATTGCAGCCCCACGCATCTGGGCTGCCTCCTCTTCTCCCAAGGAGGATCGCTTCCCTCATGCTGTGCACTAGGCTTCCAGGCGGGGGCACCCCACGCCTCCTACAGGTCTTGGCTGAGGAGCTGCTTCCCTGAGCTGGGGCTGTGGACGGGAGCCCAGACACGCAGGGGCAGGCCCCAACCACCTGCACACGTCTCTGCTGGGGAGGAGAGCACTAGGGAAATGACGTCTGTCAGGCACCTTCTAGGCGCTCACCGAGTCAGCCTCAGCGTGTGTGGGGCTGCAGACCACAGCCAGAGGCCCTGTGAGCCTTGTGCTCTCCGTGCTGTGCTGAGTCTGGGCGGTCAAGCAACCGCTGGAGGAGCCCTGCAGTTGCCCTCCCATTGCCTCTAATAGAGCCCTCTCTGCTGGAGCGCTTGGCAGTGTGCAACCCACCGGCAACTAAGCCCTCCACAAGAACGCCTGAGGACTAGGTGCAAAGGTAAGGCAGGAGTGGTGCTGAGGCCAGGAAGGCGCCAGTAGCATCTCCCAGTCTCGCGCAGCCCGCTCCTTTCTGGACTGGAAGCCTAGCCGCGAGGCAAGTCTGGGCAAGGCTCGCCCAGGGCAGAGCAGCCTCACGCCAGCAACTCTGCCAGATCAGGCCTCTGAGCAGAGCTGGAGCTCTGCCGTACTGGAGGCGCACTCGGCTCCGCCAAAGCAGTGAATGCAGCCGCACACAGCAGGGCTGCCTTCTCTTCTCCCGAGGAGGCTCGCTTCCCGCATGCTGTAAACTAGGCTTCCAGGCGGGGCCCCCTGCGCCTCCCACAGGTCTTGGCTGAGGAGCTGCTTCCCTGAGCTGGGGCTGTGGACGGGAGCCCAGACACGCAGGGGCAGGCCCCAACCACCTGCACACGTCTCTGCTGGGGAGGAGAGCACTAGGGAAAAGACGTCTGTCAGGCACCTTCTGGGCGCTCACCGAGTCAGCCTCAGCGTGTGTGGGGCTGCAGACCACAGCCAGAGGCCCTGTGAGCCTTGTGCTCTCCGTGCTGTGCTGAGTCTGGGCGGTGAAGCAACCGTAAGAATAGACTTCCAGTTGCCCTCACTTTGCCTCTACTAGAGCCCTCAAGCTGGAGCGCTTGGCAGTGTGCAACCCACCGGCAACTAAGCCCTCCACAAGAACGCCTGGGGACTAGGTGCAAAGGCAAGGCAGGAGTGGAGCTGAGGCCAGGAAGGCGCCAGTAGCATCTCCCAGTCTCGCGCAGCCCGCTCCTTTCTGGACTGGAAGCCTAGCCGCGAGGCAAGTCTGGGCAAGGCTCGCCCAGGGCAGAGCAGCCTCACGCCAGCCCTCTGCCAGATCGGGCCTCTGAGCAGAGCTGGAGCTCTGCCGTACTGGAGGCGCACCCGGCTCCGCCCAAGCAGTGATTGCAGCCCCACGCATCTGGGCTGCCTCCTCTTCTCCCAAGGAGGATCGCTTCCCTCATGCTGTGCACTAGGCTTCCAGGCGGGGGCGCCCCACGCCTCCTACAGGTCTTGGCTGAGGAGCTGCTTCCCTGAGCTGGGGCTGTGGACGGGAGCCCAGACACGCAGGGGCAGGCCCCAACCACCTGCACACGTCTCTGCTGGGGAGGAGAGCACTAGGGAAATGACGTCTGTCAGGCACCTTCTAGGCGCTCACCGAGTCAGCCTCAGCGTGTGTGGGGCTGCAGACCACAGCCAGAGGCCCTGTGAGCCTTGTGCTCTCCGTGCTGTGCTGAGTCTGGGCGGTCAAGCAACCGCTGGAGGAGCCCTGCAGTTGCCCTCCCATTGCCTCTAATAGAGCCCTCTCTGCTGGAGCGCTTGGCAGTGTGCAACCCACCGGCAACTAAGCCCTCCACAAGAACGCCTGAGGACTAGGTGCAAAGGTAAGGCAGGAGTGGTGCTGAGGCCAGGAAGGCGCCAGTAGCATCTCCCAGTCTCGCGCAGCCCGCTCCTTTCTGGACTGGAAGCCTAGCCGCGAGGCAAGTCTGGGCAAGGCTCGCCCAGGGCAGAGCAGCCTCACGCCAGCAACTCTGCCAGATCAGGCCTCTGAGCAGAGCTGGAGCTCTGCCGTACTGGAGGCGCACTCGGCTCCGCCAAAGCAGTGAATGCAGCCGCACACAGCAGGGCTGCCTTCTCTTCTCCCGAGGAGGCTCGCTTCCCGCATGCTGGAAACTAGGCTTCCAGGAGGGGCCCCCTGCGCCCTCCACAGGTCTTGGCTCAGGAGCTGCTTCCCTGAGCTGGGGCTGTGGACGGGAGACCAGACACGCAGGGGTAGGCCCCAACCACCTGCACACGTCTCTGCTGGGGAGGAGAGCACTAGGGAAATGACGTCTGTCAGGTACCTTCTGGGCGCTCACCGAGTCAGCCTCAGCGTGTGTGGGGCTGCAGACCACAGCCAGAGGCCCTGTGAGCCTTGTGCTCTCCGTGCTGTGCTGAGTCTGGGCGGTCAAGCAACCGCTGGAGGAACCCTGCAGTTGCCCTCCCATTGCCTCTAATCGAGCCCTCTGTGTTGGAGCGCTTGGCAGTGTGCAACCCACCGGCAACTAAGCCCTCCACAAGAACGCCTGAGGACTAGGTGCAAAGGTAAGGCAGGAGTGGTGCTGAGGCCAGGAAGGCGCCAGTAGCATCTCCCAGTCTCGCGCAGCCCGCTCCTTTCTGGACTGGAAGCCTAGCCGCGAGGCAAGTCTGGGCAAGGCTCGCCCAGGGCAGAGCAGCCTCACGCCAGCAACTCTGCCAGATCGGGCCTCTGAGCAGAGCTGGAGCTCTGCCGTACTGGAGGCGCACTCGGCTCCGCCAAAGCAGTGAATGCAGCCGCACACAGCAGGGCTGCCTTCTCTTCTCCCGAGGAGGCTCGCTTCCCGCATGCTGTAAACTAGGCTTCCAAGCGGGGCCCCCTGCGCCCTCCACAGGTCTTGGCTGAGGAGCTGCTTCCCTGAGCTGGGGCTGTGGACGGGAGCCCAGACACGCAGGGGCAGGCCCCAACCACCTGCACACGTCTCTGCTGGGGAGGAGAGCACTAGGGAAATGACGTCTGTCAGGCACCTTCTGGGCGCAAACCGAGTCAGCCTCGACTTGGGTGTGGCTGCAGACCCCAGCCAGGGGCCCTGTGAGCCTTGTGCTCTCCGTGCTGTGCTGAGTCTGGGCGGTCAAGCAACCATAAGAATAGACTTCCAGTTGCCCTCAGTTTGCCTCTAATAGAGCCCTCAAGCTGGAGCGCTTGGCAGTGTGCAACCCACCGGCAACTAAGCCCTCCACAAGAACGCCTGGGGACTAGGTGCAAAGGCAAGGCAGGAGTGGAGCTGAGGCCAGGAAGGCGCCAGTAGCATCTCCCAGTCTCGCGCAGCCCGCTCCTTTCTGGACTGGAAGCCTAGCCGCGAGGCAAGTCTGGGCAAGGCTCGCCCAGGGCAGAGCAGCCTCACGCCAGCCCTCTGCCAGATCGGGCCTCTGAGCAGAGCTGGAGCTCTGCCGTACTGGAGGCGCACCCGGCTCCGCCCAAGCAGTGATTGCAACCCCACGCATCTGGGCTGCCTCCTCTTCTCCTAAGGAGGATTGCTTCCCTCGTGGTGTGCACTAGGCTTCCAGGAGGGGGCGCCCCACGCCTCCCACAGGTCTTGGCTGAGGAGCTGCTTCCCTGAGCTGGGGCTGTGGACGGGAGCCCAGACACGCAGGGGCAGGCCCCAACCACCTGCACACGTCTCTGCTGGGGAGGAGAGCACTAGGGAAAAGACGTCTGTCAGGCACCTTCTGGGCGCTCACCGAGTCAGCCTCAGCGTGTGTGGGGCTGCCGACCACAGCCAGAGGCCCTGTGAGCCTTGTGCTCTCCGTGCTGTGCTGAGTCTGGGCGGTCAAGAAACCGCTGGAGGAGCCCTGCAGTTGCCCTCCCATTGCCTCTAATAGAGCCCTCTCTGCTGGAGCGCTTGGCAGTGTGCAACCCACCGGCAACTAAGCCCTCCACAAGAACGCCTGGGGACTAGGTTCAAAGGTAAGGCAGGAGTGGAGCTGAGGCCAGGAAGGCGCCAGTAGCATCTCCGAGTCTCGCGCAGCCCGCTCCTTTCTGGACTGGAAGCCTAGCCGCGAGGCAAGTCTGGGCAAGGCTCGCCCAGGGCAGAGCAGCCTCACGCCAGCAACTCTGCCAGATCGGGCCTCTGAGCAGAGCTGGAGCTCTGCCGTACTGGAGGCGCACTCGGCTCCGCCAAAGCAGTGAATGCAGCCGCACACAGCAGGGCTGCCTTCTCTTCTCCCGAGGAGGCTCGCTTCCCGCATGCTGGAAACTAGGCTTCCAGGCGGGGCCCCCTGCGCCCTCCACAGGTCTTGGCTCAGGAGCTGCTTCCCTGAGCTGGGGCTGTGGACGGGAGCCCAGACACGCAGGGGCAGGCCCCAACCACCTGCACACGTCTCTGCTGGGGAGGAGAGCACTAGGGAAATGACGTCTGTCAGGCACCTTCTGGGCGCTCACCGAGTCAGCCTCAGCGTGTGTGGGGCTGCAGACCACAGCCAGAGGGCCTGTGAGCCTTGTGCTCTCCGTGCTGTTCTGAGTCTGGGCGGTCAAGCAACCGTAAGAATAGACTTTCAGTTGCCCTCACTTTGCCTCTACTAGAGCCCTCAAGCTGGAGCGCTTGGCAGTGTGCAACCCACCGGCAACTAAGCCCTCCACAAGAACGCCTGGGGACTAGGTGCAAAGGCAAGGCAGGAGTGGAGCTGAGGCCAGGAAGGCGCCAGTAGCATCTCCCAGTCTCGCGCAGGCCGCTCCTTTCTGGACTGGAAGCCTAGCCGCGAGGCAAGTCTGGGCAAGGCTCGCCCAGGGCAGAGCAGCCTCACGCCAGCCCTCTGCCAGATCGGGCCTCTGAGCAGAGCTGGAGCTCTGCCGTACAGGAGGCGCACTCGGCTCCGCCCAAGCAGTGATTACAGCCCCACGCATCTGGGCTGCCTCCTCTTCTCCCAAGGAGGATCGCTTCCCTCATGCTGTGCACAAGGCTTCCAGGCGGGGGCGCCCCGCGCCTCCTACAGGTCTTGGCTGAGGAGCTGCTTCCCTGAGCTGGGGCTGTGGACGGGAGCCCAGACACGCAGGGGCAGGCCCCAACCACCTGCACACGTCTCTGCTGGGGAGGAGAGCACTAGGGAAATGACGTCTGTCAGGCACCTTCTGGGCGCTCACCGAGTCAGCCTCAGCGTGTGTGGGGCTGCAGACCACAGCCAGAGGCCCTGTGAGCCTTGTGCTCTCCGTGCTGTGCTGAGTCTGGGCGGTCAAGCAACCGCTGGAGGAGCCCTGCAGTTGCCCTCCCATTGCCTCTAATAGAGCCCTCTCTGCTGGAGCGCTTGGCAGTGTGCAACCCACCGGCAACTAAGCCCTCCACAAGAACGCCTGAGCACTAGGTGCAAAGGTAAGGCAGGAGTGGTGCTGAGGCCAGGAAGGCGCCAGTAGCATCTCCCAGTCTCATGCAGCCCGCTCCTTTCTGGACTGGAAGCCTAGCCGCGAGGCAAGTCTGGGCAAGGCTCGCCCAGGGCAGAGCAGCCTCACGCCAGCAACTCTGCCAGATCGGGCCTCTGAGCAGAGCTGGAGCTCTGCCGTACTGGAGGCGCACTCGGCTCCGCCAAAGCAGTGAATGCAGCCGCACACAGCAGAGCTGCCTCCTCTTCTCCCGAGGAGGCTCGCTTCCCGCATGCTGTAAACTAGCCTTCCAGGCGGGGCCCCCTGCGCCTCCCACAGGTCTTGGCTCAGGAGCTGCTTCCCTGAGCTGGGGCTGTGGACGGGAGCCCAGACACGCAGGGGCAGGCCCCAACCACCTGCACACGTCTCTGCTGGGGAGGAGAGCACTAGGGAATTGACGTCTGTCAGGCACCTTCTGGGCGCTCACCGAGTCAGCCTCCGCGTGTGTGGGGCTGCAGACCCCAGCCAGGGGCCCTGTGAGCCTTGTGCTCTCCGTGCTGTGCTGAGTCTGTGCGGTCAAGCAACCGTAAGAATAGACTTTCAGTTGCCCTCACTTTGCCTCTAATACAGCCATCAAGCTGGAGCGCTTGGCAGTGTGCAACCCACCGGCAACTAAGCCCTCCACAAGAACGCCTGGGGACTAGGTGCAAAGGCAAGGCAGGAGTGCAGCTGAGGCCAGGAAGGCGCCAGTAGCATCTCCCAGTCTCGCGCAGCCCGCTCCTTTCTGGACTGGAAGCCTAGCCGCGAGGCAAGTCTGGGCAAGGCTCGCCCAGGGCAGAGCAGCCTCACGCCAGCCCTCTGCCAGATCGGGCCTCTGAGCAGAGCTGGAGCTCTGCCGTACTGGAGGCGCACCCGGCTCCGCCCAAGCAGTGATTGCAACCCCACGCATCTGGGCTGCCTCCTCTTCTCCCAAGGAGGATCGCTTCCCTCATGCTGTGCACTAGGCTTCCAGGAGGGGGCGCCCCACGCCTCCTACAGGTCTTGGCTGAGGAGCTGCTTCCCTGAGCTGGGGCTGTGGACGGGAGCCCAGACACGCAGGAGCAGACCCCAACCACCTGCACACGTCTCTGCTGGGGAGGAGAGCACTAGGGAAATGACGTCTGTCAGGCACCTTTTGGGCGCTCACCGAGTCAGCCTCAGCGTGTGTGGGGCTGCAGACCACAGCCAGAGGCCCTGTGAGCCTTGTGCTCTCCGTGCTGTGCTGAGTCTGGGCGGTCAAGCAACCGCTGGAGGAGCCCTGCAGTTGCCCTCCCATTGCCTCTAATAGAGCCCTCTCTGCTGGAGCGCTTGGCAGTGTGCAACCCACCGGCAACTAAGCCCTCCACAAGAACGCCTGAGCACTAGGTGCAAAGGTAAGGCAGGAGTGGTGCTGAGGCCAGGAAGGCGCCAGTAGCATCTCCCAGTCTCATGCAGCCCGCTCCTTTCTGGACTGGAAGCCTAGCCGCGAGGCAAGTCTGGGCAAGGCTCGCCCAGGGCAGAGCAGCCTCACGCCAGCAACTCTGCCAGATCGGGCCTCTGAGCAGAGCTGGAGCTCTGCCGTACTGGAGGCGCACTCGGCTCCGCCAAAGCAGTGAATGCAGCCGCACACAGCAGAGCTGCCTCCTCTTCTCCCGAGGAGGCTCGCTTCCCGCATGCTGTAAACTAGGCTTCCAGGCGGGGCCCCCTGCGCCACCCACAGGTCTTGGCTCAGGAGCTGCTTCCCTGAGCTGGGGCTGTGGACGGGAGCCCAGACACGCAGGGGCAGGCCCCAACCACCTGCACACGTCTCTGCTGGGGAGGAGAGCACTAGGGAATTGACGTCTGTCAGGCACCTTCTGGGCGCTCACCGAGTCAGCCTCCGCGTGTGTGGGGCTGCAGACCCCAGCCAGGGGCCCTGTGAGCCTTGTGCTCTCCGTGCTGTGCTGAGTCTGTGCGGTCAAGCAACCGTAAGAATAGACTTTCAGTTGCCCTCACTTTGCCTCTAATACAGCCATCAAGCTGGAGCGCTTGGCAGTGTGCAACCCACCGGCAACTAAGCCCTCCACAAGAACGCCTGGGGACTAGGTGCAAAGGCAAGGCAGGAGTGCAGCTGAGGCCAGGAAGGCGCCAGTAGCATCTCCCAGTCTCGCGCAGCCCGCTCCTTTCTGGACTGGAAGCCTAGCCGCGAGGCAAGTCTGGGCAAGGCTCGCCCAGGGCAGAGCAGCCTCACGCCAGCCCTCTGCCAGATCGGGCCTCTGAGCAGAGCTGGAGCTCTGCCGTACTGGAGGCGCACCCGGCTCCGCCCAAGCAGTGATTGCAACCCCACGCATCTGGGCTGCCTCCTCTTCTCCCAAGGAGGATCGCTTCCCTCATGCTGTGCACTAGGCTTCCAGGAGGGGGCGCCCCACGCCTCCTACAGGTCTTGGCTGAGGAGCTGCTTCCCTGAGCTGGGGCTGTGGACGGGAGCCCAGACACGCAGGAGCAGACCCCAACCACCTGCACACGTCTCTGCTGGGGAGGAGAGCACTAGGGAAATGACGTCTGTCAGGCACCTTTTGGGCGCTCACCGAGTCAGCCTCAGCGTGTGTGGGGCTGCAGACCACAGCCAGAGGCCCTGTGAGCCTTGTGCTCTCCGTGCTGTGCTGAGTCTGGGCGGTCAAGCAACCGCTGGAGGAGCCCTGCAGTTGCCCTCCCATTGCCTCTAATAGAGCCCTCTCTGCTGGAGCGCTTGGCAGTGTGCAACCCACCGGCAACTAAGCCCTCCACAAGAACGCCTGAGCACTAGGTGCAAAGGTCAGGCAGGAGTGGTGCTGAGGCCAGGAAGGCGCCAGTAGCATCTCCCAGTCTCATGCAGCCCGCTCCTTTCTGGACTGGAAGCCTAGCCGCGAGGCAAGTCTGGGCAAGGCTCGCCCAGGGCAGAGCAGCCTCACGCCAGCAACTCTGCCAGATCGGGCCTCTGAGCAGAGCTGGAGCTCTGCCGTACTGGAGGCGCACTCGGCTCCGCCAAAGCAGTGAATGCAGCCGCACACAGCAGAGCTGCCTCCTCTTCTCCCGAGGAGGCTCGCTTCCCGCATGCTGTAAACTAGCCTTCCAGGCGGTGCCCCCTGCGCCTCCCACAGGTCTTGGCTCAGGAGCTGCTTCCCTGAGCTGGGGCTGTGGACGGGAGCCCAGACACGCAGGGGCAGGCCCCAACCACCTGCACACGTCTCTGCTGGGGAGGAGAGCACTAGGGAATTGACGTCTGTCAGGCACCTTCTGGGCGCTCACCGAGTCAGCCTCCGCGTGTGTGGGGCTGCAGACCCCAGCCAGGGGCCCTGTGAGCCTTGTGCTCTCCGTGCTGTGCTGAGTCTGTGCGGTCAAGCAACCGTAAGAATAGACTTTCAGTTGCCCTCACTTTGCCTCTAATACAGCCATCAAGCTGGAGCGCTTGGCAGTGTGCAACCCACCGGCAACTAAGCCCTCCACAAGAACGCCTGGGGACTAGGTGCAAAGGCAAGGCAGGAGTGCAGCTGAGGCCAGGAAGGCGCCAGTAGCATCTCCCAGTCTCGCGCAGCCCGCTCCTTTCTGGACTGGAAGCCTAGCCGCGAGGCAAGTCTGGGCAAGGCTCGCCCAGGGCAGAGCAGCCTCACGCCAGCCCTCTGCCAGATCGGGCCTCTGAGCAGAGCTGGAGCTCTGCCGTACTGGAGGCGCACCCGGCTCCGCCCAAGCAGTGATTGCAACCCCACGCATCTGGGCTGCCTCCTCTTCTCCCAAGGAGGATCGCTTCCCTCATGCTGTGCACTAGGCTTCCAGGAGGGGGCGCCCCACGCCTCCTACAGGTCTTGGCTGAGGAGCTGCTTCCCTGAGCTGGGGCTGTGGACGGGAGCCCAGACACGCAGGAGCAGACCCCAACCACCTGCACACGTCTCTGCTGGGGAGGAGAGCACTAGGGAAATGACGTCTGTCAGGCACCTTTTGGGCGCTCACCGAGTCAGCCTCAGCGTGTGTGGGGCTGCAGACCACAGCCAGAGGCCCTGTGAGCCTTGTGCTCTCCGTGCTGTGCTGAGTCTGGGCGGTCAAGCAACCGCTGGAGGAGCCCTGCAGTTGCCCTCCCATTGCCTCTAATAGAGCCCTCTCTGCTGGAGCACTTGGCAGTGTGCAACCCACCGGCAACTAAGCCCTCCACAAGAACGCCTGAGGACTAGGTGCAAAGGTAAGGCAGGAGTGGTGCTGAGGCCAGAAAGGCGCCAGTAGCATCTCCCAGTCTCGCGCAGCCCGCTCCTTTCTGGACTGGAAGCCTAGCCGCGAGGCAAGTCTGGGCAAGGCTCGCCCAGGGCAGAGCAGCCTCACGCCAGCAACTCTGCCAGATCAGGCCTCTGAGCAGAGCTGGAGCTCTGCCGTACTGGAGGCGCACTCGGCTCCGCCAAAGCAGTGAATGCAGCCGCACACAGCAGGGCTGCCTTCTCTTCTCCTGAGGAGGCTCGCTTCCCGCATGCTGGAAACTAGGCTTCCAGGAGGGGCCCCCTGCGCCCTCCACAGGTCTTGGCTCAGGAGCTGCTTCCCTGAGCTGGGGCTGTGGACGGGAGACCAGACACGCAGGGGTAGGCCCCAACCACCTGCACACGTCTCTGCTGGGGAGGAGAGCACTAGGGATATGACGTCTGTCAGGTACCTTCTGGGCGCTCACCGAGTCAGCCTCAGCGTGTGTGGGGCTGCAGACCACAGCCAGAGGCCCTGTGAGCCTTGTGCTCTCCGTGCTGTGCTGAGTCTGGGCGGTCAAGCAACCGCTGGAGGAGCCCTGCAGTTGCCCTCCCATTGCCTCTAATAGAGCCCTCTGTGTTGGAGCGCTTGGCAGTGTGCAACCCACCGGCAACTAAGCCCTCCACAAGAACGCCTGAGGACTAGGTGCAAAGGTAAGGCAGGAGTGGTGGTGAGGCCAGGAAGGCGCCAGTAGCATCTCCCAGTCTCGCGCAGCCCGCTCCTTTCTGGACTGGAAGCCTAGCCGCGAGGCAAGTCTGGGCAAGGCTCGCCCAGGGCAGAGCAGCCTCACACCAGCAACTCTGCCAGATCGGGCCTTTGAGCAGAGCTGGAGCTCTGCCGTACTGGAGGCGCACTCGGCTCCGCCAAAGCAGTGAATGCAGCCGCACACAGCAGGGCTGCCTTCTCTTCTCCCGAGGAGGCTCGCTTCCCACATGCTGGAAACTAGGCTTCCAGGCGGGGACCCCTGCGCCCTCTTCAGGTCTTGGCTCAGGAGCTGCTTCCCTGAGCTGGGGCTGTGGACGGGAGCCCAGACACGCAGGGGCAGGCCCCAACCACCTGCACACGTCTCTGCTGGGGAGGAGAGCACTAGGGAAATGACGTCTGTCAGGCACCTTCTGGGCGCTCACCGAGTCAGCCTCCGCGTGTGTGGGGCTGCAGACCCCAGCCAGGGGCCCTGTGAGCCTTGTGCTCTCCGTGCTGTGCTGAGTCTGGGCGGTCAAGCAACCGTAAGAATAGACTTCCAGTTGCCCTCACTTTGCCTCTACTAGAGCCCTCAAGCTGGAGCGCTTGGCAGTGTGCAACCCACCGGCAACTAAGCCCTCCACAAGAACGCCTGGGGACTAGGTGCAAAGGCAAGGCAGGAGTGGAGCTGAGGCCAGGAAGGCGCCAGTAGCATCTCCCAGTCTCGCGCAGCCCGCTCCTTTCTGGACTGGAAGCCTAGCCGCGAGGCAAGTCTGGGCAAGGCTCGCCCAGGGCAGAGCAGCCTCACGCCAGCCCTCTGCCAGATCGGGCCTCTGAGCAGAGCTGGAGCTCTGCCGTACTGGAGGCGCACTCGGCTCCGCCCAAGCAGTGATTGCAGCCCCAAGCATCTGGGCTGCTTTCTCTTCTCCCAAGGAGGCTCGCTTCCCTCATGCTGTGCACAAGGCTTCCAGGCGGGGGCGCCCCGCGCCTCCTACAGGTCTTGGCTGAGGAGCTGCTTCCCTGAGCTGGGGCTGTGGACGGAAGCCCAGTGACGCAGGGGCAGGCCCCAACCACCTGCACACGTCTCTGCTGGGGAGGAGAGCACTAGGGAAAAGACGTCTGTCAGGCACCTTCTGGGCGCTCACCGAGTCAGCCTCAGCGTGTGTGGGGCTGCAGACCACAGCCAGAGGCCCTGTGAGCCTTGTGCTCTCCGTGCTGTGCTGAGTCTGGGCGGTCAAGCAACCGTAAGAATAGACTTCCAGTTGCCCTCACTTTGCCTCTACTAGAGCCCTCAAGCTGGAGCGCTTGGCAGTGTGCAACCCACCGGCAACTAAGCCCTCCACAAGAACGCCTGGGGACTAGGTGCAAAGGTAAGGCAGGAGTGGTGCTGAGGCCAGGAAGGCGCCAGTAGCATCTCCCAGTCTCGCGCAGCCCGCTCCTTTCTGGACTGGAAGCCTAGCCGCGAGGCAAGTCTGGGCAAGGCTCGCCCAGGGCAGAGCAGCCTCACGCCAGCAACTCTGCCAGATCGGGCCTCTGAGCAGAGCTGGAGCTCTGCCGTACTGGAGGCGCACTCGGCTCCGCCAAAGCAGTGAATGCAGCCGCACACAGCAGAGCTGCCTCCTCTTCTCCCGAGGAGGCTCGCTTCCCGCATGCTGTAAACTAGCCTTCCAGGCGGGGCCCCCTGCGCCTCCCACAGGTCTTGGCTCAGGAGCTGCTTCCCTGAGCTGGGGCTGTGGACGGGAGCCCAGACACGCAGGGGCAGGCCCCAACCACCTGCACACGTCTCTGCTGGGGAGGAGAGCACTAGGGAATTGACGTCTGTCAGGCACCTTCTGGGCGCTCACCGAGTCAGCCTCCGCGTGTGTGGGGCTGCAGACCCCAGCCAGGGGCCCTGTGAGCCTTGTGCTCTCCGTGCTGTGCTGAGTCTGTGCGGTCAAGCAACCGTAAGAATAGACTTTCAGTTGCCCTCACTTTGCCTCTAATACAGCCATCAAGCTGGAGCGCTTGGCAGTGTGCAACCCACCGGCAACTAAGCCCTCCACAAGAACGCCTGGGGACTAGGTGCAAAGGCAAGGCAGGAGTGCAGCTGAGGCCAGGAAGGCGCCAGTAGCATCTCCCAGTCTCGCGCAGCCCGCTCCTTTCTGGACTGGAAGCCTAGCCGCGAGGCAAGTCTGGGCAAGGCTCGCCCAGGGCAGAGCAGCCTCACGCCAGCCCTCTGCCAGATCGGGCCTCTGAGCAGAGCTGGAGCTCTGCCGTACTGGAGGCGCACCCGGCTCCGCCCAAGCAGTGATTGCAACCCCACGCATCTGGGCTGCCTCCTCTTCTCCCAAGGAGGATCGCTTCCCTCATGCTGTGCACTAGGCTTCCAGGAGGGGGCGCCCCACGCCTCCTACAGGTCTTGGCTGAGGAGCTGCTTCCCTGAGCTGGGGCTGTGGACGGGAGCCCAGACACGCAGGAGCAGACCCCAACCACCTGCACACGTCTCTGCTGGGGAGGAGAGCACTAGGGAAATGACGTCTGTCAGGCACCTTTTGGGCGCTCACCGAGTCAGCCTCAGCGTGTGTGGGGCTGCAGACCACAGCCAGAGGCCCTGTGAGCCTTGTGCTCTCCGTGCTGTGCTGAGTCTGGGCGGTCAAGCAACCGCTGGAGGAGCCCTGCAGTTGCCCTCCCATTGCCTCTAATAGAGCCCTCTCTGCTGGAGCACTTGGCAGTGTGCAACCCACCGGCAACTAAGCCCTCCACAAGAACGCCTGAGGACTAGGTGCAAAGGTAAGGCTGGAGTGGTGCTGAGGCCAGAAAGGCGCCAGTAGCATCTCCCAGTCTCGCGCAGCCCGCTCCTTTCTGGACTGGAAGCCTAGCCGCGAGGCAAGTCTGGGCAAGGCTCGCCCAGGGCAGAGCAGCCTCACGCCAGCAACTCTGCCAGATCAGGCCTCTGAGCAGAGCTGGAGCTCTGCCGTACTGGAGGCGCACTCGGCTCCGCCAAAGCAGTGAATGCAGCCGCACACAGCAGGGCTGCCTTCTCTTCTCCTGAGGAGGCTCGCTTCCCGCATGCTGGAAACTAGGCTTCCAGGAGGGGCCCCCTGCGCCCTCCACAGGTCTTGGCTCAGGAGCTGCTTCCCTGAGCTGGGGCTGTGGACGGGAGACCAGACACGCAGGGGTAGGCCCCAACCACCTGCACACGTCTCTGCTGGGGAGGAGAGCACTAGGGATATGACGTCTGTCAGGTACCTTCTGGGCGCTCACCGAGTCAGCCTCAGCGTGTGTGGGGCTGCAGACCACAGCCAGAGGCCCTGTGAGCCTTGTGCTCTCCGTGCTGTGCTGAGTCTGGGCGGTCAAGCAACCGCTGGAGGAGCCCTGCAGTTGCCCTCCCATTGCCTCTAATAGAGCCCTCTGTGTTGGAGCGCTTGGCAGTGTGCAACCCACCGGCAACTAAGCCCTCCACAAGAACGCCTGAGGACTAGGTGCAAAGGTAAGGCAGGAGTGGTGGTGAGGCCAGGAAGGCGCCAGTAGCATCTCCCAGTCTCGCGCAGCCCGCTCCTTTCTGGACTGGAAGCCTAGCCGCGAGGCAAGTCTGGGCAAGGCTCGCCCAGGGCAGAGCAGCCTCACGCCAGCAACTCTGCCAGATCGGGCCTTTGAGCAGAGCTGGAGCTCTGCCGTACTGGAGGCGCACTCGGCTCCGCCAAAGCAGTGAATGCAGCCGCACACAGCAGGGCTGCCTTCTCTTCTCCCGAGGAGGCTCGCTTCCCACATGCTGGAAACTAGGCTTCCAGGCGGGGACCCCTGCGCCCTCTTCAGGTCTTGGCTCAGGAGCTGCTTCCCTGAGCTGGGGCTGTGGACGGGAGCCCAGACACGCAGGGGCAGGCCCCAACCACCTGCACACGTCTCTGCTGGGGAGGAGAGCACTAGGGAAATGACGTCTGTCAGGCACCTTCTGGGCGCTCACCGAGTCAGCCTCCGCGTGTGTGGGGCTGCAGACCCCAGCCAGGGGCCCTGTGAGCCTTGTGCTCTCCGTGCTGTGCTGAGTCTGGGCGGTCAAGCAACCGTAAGAATAGACTTCCAGTTGCCCTCACTTTGCCTCTACTAGAGCCCTCAAGCTGGAGCGCTTGGCAGTGTGCAACCCACCGGCAACTAAGCCCTCCACAAGAACGCCTGGGGACTAGGTGCAAAGGCAAGGCAGGAGTGGAGCTGAGGCCAGGAAGGCGCCAGTAGCATCTCCCAGTCTCGCGCAGCCCGCTCCTTTCTGGACTGGAAGCCTAGCCGCGAGGCAAGTCTGGGCAAGGCTCGCCCAGGGCAGAGCAGCCTCACGCCAGCCCTCTGCCAGATCGGGCCTCTGAGCAGAGCTGGAGCTCTGCCGTACTGGAGGCGCACTCGGCTCCGCCCAAGCAGTGATTGCAGCCCCAAGCATCTGGGCTGCTTTCTCTTCTCCCAAGGAGGCTCGCTTCCCTCATGCTGTGCACAAGGCTTCCAGGCGGGGGCGCCCCGCGCCTCCTACAGGTCTTGGCTGAGGAGCTGCTTCCCTGAGCTGGGGCTGTGGACGGAAGCCCAGTGACGCAGGGGCAGGCCCCAACCACCTGCACACGTCTCTGCTGGGGAGGAGAGCACTAGGGAAAAGACGTCTGTCAGGCACCTTCTGGGCGCTCACCGAGTCAGCCTCAGCGTGTGTGGGGCTGCAGACCACAGCCAGAGGCCCTGTGAGCCTTGTGCTCTCCGTGCTGTGCTGAGTCTGGGCGGTCAAGCAACCGTAAGAATAGACTTCCAGTTGCCCTCACTTTGCCTCTACTAGAGCCCTCAAGCTGGAGCGCTTGGCAGTGTGCAACCCACCGGCAACTAAGCCCTCCACAAGAACGCCTGGGGACTAGGTGCAAAGGTAAGGCAGGAGTGGTGCTGAGGCCAGGAAGGCGCCAGTAGCATCTCCCAGTCTCGCGCAGCCCGCTCCTTTCTGGACTGGAAGCCTAGCCGCGAGGCAAGTCTGGGCAAGGCTCGCCCAGGGCAGAGCAGCCTCACGCCAGCAACTCTGCCAGATCAGGCCTCTGAGCAGAGCTGGAGCTCTGCCGTACTGGAGGCGCACTCGGCTCCGCCAAAGCAGTGAATGCAGCCGCACACAGCAGGGCTGCCTTCTCTTCTCCCGAGGAGGCTCGCTTCCCGCATGCTGGAAACTAGGCTTCCAGGAGGGGCCCCCTGCGCCCTCCACAGGTCTTGGCTCAGGAGCTGCTTCCCTGAGCTGGGGCTGTGGACGGGAGACCAGACACGCAGGGGTAGGCCCCAACCACCTGCACACGTCTCTGCTGGGGAGGAGAGCACTAGGGAAATGACGTCTGTCAGGTACCTTCTGGGCGCTCACGGAGTCAGCCTCAGCGTGTGTGGGGCTGCAGACCACAGCCAGAGGCCCTGTGAGCCTTGTGCTCTCCGTGCTGTGCTGAGTCTGGGCGGTCAAGCAAGGGTAAGAATAGACTTCCAGTTGCCCTCAGTTTGCCTCTAATAGAGCCCTCAAGCTGGAGCGCTTGGCAGTGTGCAACCCACCGGCAACTAAGCCCTCCACAAGAACGCCTGGGGACTAGGTGCAAAGGCAAGGCAGGAGTGGAGCTGAGGCCAGGAAGGCGCCAGTAGCATCTCCCAGTCTCGCGCAGCCCGCTCCTTTCTGGACTGGAAGCCTAGCCGCGAGGCAAGTCTGGGCAAGGCTCGCCCAGGGCAGAGCAGCCTCACGCCAGCCCTCTGCCAGATCGGGCCTCTGAGCAGAGCTGGAGCTCTGCCGTACTGGAGGGGCACCCGGCTCCGCCCAAGCAGTGATTGCAACCCCACGCATCTGGGCTGCCTCCTCTTCTCCCAAGGAGGATTGCTTCCCTCGTGGTGTGCACTAGGCTTCCAGGAGGGGGCGCCCCACGCCTCCCACAGGTCTTGGCTGAGGAGCTGCTTCCCTGAGCTGGGGCTGTGGACGGGAGCCCAGACACGCAGGGGCAGGCCCCAACCACCTGCACACGTCTCTGCTGGGGAGGAGAGCACTAGGGAAAAGACGTCTGTCAGGCACCTTCTGGGCGCTCACCGAGTCAGCCTCAGCGTGTGTGGGGCTGCAGACCACAGCCAGAGGCCCTGTGAGCCTTGTGCTCTCCGTGCTGTGCTGAGTCTGGGCGGTCAAGAAACCGCTGGAGGAGCCCTGCAGTTGCCCTCCCATTGCCTCTAATAGAGCCCTCTCTGCTGGAGCGCTTGGCAGTGTGCAACCCACCGGCAACTAAGCCCTCCACAAGAACGCCTGAGGACTAGGTTCAAAGGTAAGGCAAGAGTGGAGCTGAGGCCAGGAAGGCGCCAGTAGCATCTCCGAGTCTCGCGCAGCCCGCTCCTTTCTGGACTGGAAGCCTAGCCGCGAGGCAAGTCTGGGCAAGGCTCGCCCAGGGCAGAGCAGCCTCACGCCAGCAACTCTGCCAGATCGGGCCTCTGAGCAGAGCTGGAGCTCTGCCGTACTGGAGGCGCACTCGGCTCCGCCAAAGCAGTGAATGCAGCCGCACACAGCAGGGCTGCCTTCTCTTCTCCCGAGGAGGCTCGCTTCCCGCATGCTGGAAACTAGGCTTCCAGGCGGGGCCCCCTGCGCCCTCCACAGGTCTTGGCTCAGGAGCTGCTTCCCTGAGCTGGGGCTGTGGACGGGAGCCCAGACACGCAGGGGCAGGCCCCAACCACCTGCACACGTCTCTGCTGGGGAGGAGAGCACTAGGGAATTGACGTCTGTCAGGCACCTTCTGGGCGCTCACCGAGTCAGCCTCCGCGTGTGTGGGGCTGCAGACCCCAGCCAGGGGCCCTGTGAGCCTTGTGCTCTCCGTGCTGTGCTGAGTCTGTGCGGTCAAGCAACCGTAAGAATAGACTTTCAGTTGCCCTCACTTTGCCTCTAATACAGCCATCAAGCTGGAGCGCTTGGCAGTGTGCAACCCACCGGCAACTAAGCCCTCCACAAGAACGCCTGGGGACTAGGTGCAAAGGCAAGGCAGGAGTGCAGCTGAGGCCAGGAAGGCGCCAGTAGCATCTCCCAGTCTCGCGCAGCCCGCTCCTTTCTGGACTGGAAGCCTAGCCGCGAGGCAAGTCTGGGCAAGGCTCGCCCAGGGCAGAGCAGCCTCACGCCAGCCCTCTGCCAGATCGGGCCTCTGAGCAGAGCTGGAGCTCTGCCGTACTGGAGGCGCACCCGGCTCCGCCCAAGCAGTGATTGCAACCCCACGCATCTGGGCTGCCTCCTCTTCTCCCAAGGAGGATCGCTTCCCTCATGCTGTGCACTAGGCTTCCAGGAGGGGGCGCCCCACGCCTCCTACAGGTCTTGGCTGAGGAGCTGCTTCCCTGAGCTGGGGCTGTGGACGGGAGCCCAGACACGCAGGAGCAGACTCCAACCACCTGCACACGTCTCTGCTGGGGAGGAGAGCACTAGGGAAATGACGTCTGTCAGGCACCTTTTGGGCGCTCACCGAGTCAGCCTCAGCGTGTGTGGGGCTGCAGACCACAGCCAGAGGCCCTGTGAGCCTTGTGCTCTCCGTGCTGTGCTGAGTCTGGGCGGTCAAGCAACCGCTGGAGGAGCCCTGCAGTTGCCCTCCCATTGCCTCTAATAGAGCCCTCTCTGCTGGAGCGCTTGGCAGTGTGCAACCCACCGGCAACTAAGCCCTCCACAAGAACGCCTGAGGACTAGGTGCAAAGGTAAGGCAGGAGTGGTGCTGAGGCCAGAAAGGCGCCAGTAGCATCTCCCAGTCTCGCGCAGCCCGCTCCTTTCTGGACTGGAAGCCTAGCCGCGAGGCAAGTCTGGGCAAGGCTCGCCCAGGGCAGAGCAGCCTCACGCCAGCAACTCTGCCAGATCAGGCCTCTGAGCAGAGCTGGAGCTCTGCCGTACTGGAGGCGCACTCGGCTCCGCCAAAGCAGTGAATGCAGCCGCACACAGCAGGGCTGCCTTCTCTTCTCCCGAGGAGGCTCGCTTCCCGCATGCTGGAAACTAGGCTTCCAGGAGGGGCCCCCTGCGCCCTCCACAGGTCTTGGCTCAGGAGCTGCTTCCCTGAGCTGGGGCTGTGGACGGGAGACCAGACACGCAGGGGTAGGCCCCAACCACCTGCACACGTCTCTGCTGGGGAGGAGAGCATTAGGGATATGACGTCTGTCAGGTACCTTCTGGGCGCTCACCGAGTCAGCCTCAGCGTGTGTGGGGCTGCAGACCACAGCCAGAGGCCCTGTGAGCCTTGTGCTCTCCGTGCTGTGCTGAGTCTGGGCGGTCAAGCAACCGCTGGAGGAGCCCTGCAGTTGCCCTCCCATTGCCTCTAATAGAGCCCTCTGTGTTGGAGCGCTTGGCAGTGTGCAACCCACCGGCAACTAAGCCCTCCACAAGAACGCCTGAGGACTAGGTGCAAAGGTAAGGCAGGAGTGGTGGTGAGGCCAGGAAGGCGCCAGTAGCATCTCCCAGTCTCGCGCAGCCCGCTCCTTTCTGGACTGGAAGCCTAGCCGCGAGGCAAGTCTGGGCAAGGCTCGCCCAGGGCAGAGCAGCCTCACGCCAGCAACTCTGCCAGATCGGGCCTTTGAGCAGAGCTGGAGCTCTGCCGTACTGGAGGCGCACTCGGCTCCGCCAAAGCAGTGAATGCAGCCGCACACAGCAGGGCTGCCTTCTCTTCTCCCGAGGAGGCTCGCTTCCCACATGCTGGAAACTAGGCTTCCAGGCGGGGACCCCTGCGCCCTCTTCAGGTCTTGGCTCAGGAGCTGCTTCCCTGAGCTGGGGCTGTGGACGGGAGCCCAGACACGCAGGGGCAGGCCCCAACCACCTGCACACGTCTCTGCTGGGGAGGAGAGCACTAGGGAAATGACGTCTGTCAGGCACCTTCTGGGCGCTCACCGAGTCAGCCTCCGCGTGTGTGGGGCTGCAGACCCCAGCCAGGGGCCCTGTGAGCCTTGTGCTCTCCGTGCTGTGCTGAGTCTGGGCGGTCAAGCAACCGTAAGAATAGACTTCCAGTTGCCCTCACTTTGCCTCTACTAGAGCCCTCAAGCTGGAGCGCTTGGCAGTGTGCAACCCACCGGCAACTAAGCCCTCCACAAGAACGCCTGGGGACTAGGTGCAAAGGCAAGGCAGGAGTGGAGCTGAGGCCAGGAAGGCGCCAGTAGCATCTCCCAGTCTCGCGCAGCCCGCTCCTTTCTGGACTGGAAGCCTAGCCGCGAGGCAAGTCTGGGCAAGGCTCGCCCAGGGCAGAGCAGCCTCACGCCAGCCCTCTGCCAGATCGGGCCTCTGAGCAGAGCTGGAGCTCTGCCGTACTGGAGGCGCACTCGGCTCCGCCCAAGCAGTGATTGCAGCCCCAAGCATCTGGGCTGCTTTCTCTTCTCCCAAGGAGGCTCGCTTCCCTCATGCTGTGCACAAGGCTTCCAGGCGGGGGCGCCCCGCGCCTCCTACAGGTCTTGGCTGAGGAGCTGCTTCCCTGAGCTGGGGCTGTGGACGGAAGCCCAGTGACGCAGGGGCAGGCCCCAACCACCTGCACACGTCTCTGCTGGGGAGGAGAGCACTAGGGAAAAGACGTCTGTCAGGCACCTTCTGGGCGCTCACCGAGTCAGCCTCAGCGTGTGTGGGGCTGCAGACCACAGCCAGAGGCCCTGTGAGCCTTGTGCTCTCCGTGCTGTGCTGAGTCTGGGCGGTCAAGCAACCGTAAGAATAGACTTCCAGTTGCCCTCACTTTGCCTCTACTAGAGCCCTCAAGCTGGAGCGCTTGGCAGTGTGCAACCCACCGGCAACTAAGCCCTCCACAAGAACGCCTGGGGACTAGGTGCAAAGGTAAGGCAGGAGTGGTGCTGAGGCCAGGAAGGCGCCAGTAGCATCTCCCAGTCTCGCGCAGCCCGCTCCTTTCTGGACTGGAAGCCTAGCCGCGAGGCAAGTCTGGGCAAGGCTCGCCCAGGGCAGAGCAGCCTCACGCCAGCAACTCTGCCAGATCAGGCCTCTGAGCAGAGCTGGAGCTCTGCCGTACTGGAGGCGCACTCGGCTCCGCCAAAGCAGTGAATGCAGCCGCACACAGCAGGGCTGCCTTCTCTTCTCCCGAGGAGGCTCGCTTCCCGCATGCTGGAAACTAGGCTTCCAGGAGGGGCCCCCTGCGCCCTCCACAGGTCTTGGCTCAGGAGCTGCTTCCCTGAGCTGGGGCTGTGGACGGGAGACCAGACACGCAGGGGTAGGCCCCAACCACCTGCACACGTCTCTGCTGGGGAGGAGAGCACTAGGGAAATGACGTCTGTCAGGTACCTTCTGGGCGCTCTCGGAGTCAGCCTCAGCGTGTGTGGGGCTGCAGACCACAGCCAGAGGCCCTGTGAGCCTTGTGCTCTCCGTGCTGTGCTGAGTCTGGGCGGTCAAGCAAGGGTAAGAATAGACTTCCAGTTGCCCTCAGTTTGCCTCTAATAGAGCCCTCAAGCTGGAGCGCTTGGCAGTGTGCAACCCACCGGCAACTAAGCCCTCCACAAGAACGCCTGGGGACTAGGTGCAAAGGCAAGGCAGGAGTGGAGCTGAGGCCAGGAAGGCGCCAGTAGCATCTCCCAGTCTCGCGCAGCCCGCTCCTTTCTGGACTGGAAGCCTAGCCGCGAGGCAAGTCTGGGCAAGGCTCGCCCAGGGCAGAGCAGCCTCACGCCAGCCCTCTGCCAGATCGGGCCTCTGAGCAGAGCTGGAGCTCTGCCGTACTGGAGGGGCACCCGGCTCCGCCCAAGCAGTGATTGCAACCCCACGCATCTGGGCTGCCTCCTCTTCTCCCAAGGAGGATTGCTTCCCTCGTGGTGTGCACTAGGCTTCCAGGAGGGGGCGCCCCACGCCTCCCACAGGTCTTGGCTGAGGAGCTGCTTCCCTGAGCTGGGGCTGTGGACGGGAGCCCAGACACGCAGGGGCAGGCCCCAACCACCTGCACACGTCTCTGCTGGGGAGGAGAGCACTAGGGAAAAGACGTCTGTCAGGCACCTTCTGGGCGCTCACCGAGTCAGCCTCAGCGTGTGTGGGGCTGCAGACCACAGCCAGAGGCCCTGTGAGCCTTGTGCTCTCCGTGCTGTGCTGAGTCTGGGCGGTCAAGAAACCGCTGGAGGAGCCCTGCAGTTGCCCTCCCATTGCCTCTAATAGAGCCCTCTCTGCTGGAGCGCTTGGCAGTGTGCAACCCACCGGCAACTAAGCCCTCCACAAGAACGCCTGAGGACTAGGTTCAAAGGTAAGGCAGGAGTGGAGCTGAGGCCAGGAAGGCGCCAGTAGCATCTCCGAGTCTCGCGCAGCCCGCTCCTTTCTGGACTGGAAGCCTAGCCGCGAGGCAAGTCTGGGCAAGGCTCGCCCAGGGCAGAGCAGCCTCACGCCAGCAACTCTGCCAGATCGGGCCTCTGAGCAGAGCTGGAGCTCTGCCGTACTGGAGGCGCACTCGGCTCCGCCAAAGCAGTGAATGCAGCCGCACACAGCAGGGCTGCCTTCTCTTCTCCCGAGGAGGCTCGCTTCCCGCATGCTGGAAACTAGGCTTCCAGGCGGGGCCCCCTGCGCCCTCCACAGGTCTTGGCTCAGGAGCTGCTTCCCTGAGCTGGGGCTGTGGACGGGAGCCCAGACACGCAGGGGCAGGCCCCAACCACCTGCACACGTCTCTGCTGGGGAGGAGAGCACTAGGGAATTGACGTCTGTCAGGCACCTTCTGGGCGCTCACCGAGTCAGCCTCCGCGTGTGTGGGGCTGCAGACCCCAGCCAGGGGCCCTGTGAGCCTTGTGCTCTCCGTGCTGTGCTGAGTCTGTGCGGTCAAGCAACCGTAAGAATAGACTTTCAGTTGCCCTCACTTTGCCTCTAATACAGCCATCAAGCTGGAGCGCTTGGCAGTGTGCAACCCACCGGCAACTAAGCCCTCCACAAGAACGCCTGGGGACTAGGTGCAAAGGCAAGGCAGGAGTGCAGCTGAGGCCAGGAAGGCGCCAGTAGCATCTCCCAGTCTCGCGCAGCCCGCTCCTTTCTGGACTGGAAGCCTAGCCGCGAGGCAAGTCTGGGCAAGGCTCGCCCAGGGCAGAGCAGCCTCACGCCAGCCCTCTGCCAGATCGGGCCTCTGAGCAGAGCTGGAGCTCTGCCGTACTGGAGGCGCACCCGGCTCCGCCCAAGCAGTGATTGCAACCCCACGCATCTGGGCTGCCTCCTCTTCTCCCAAGGAGGATCGCTTCCCTCATGCTGTGCACTAGGCTTCCAGGAGGGGGCGCCCCACGCCTCCTACAGGTCTTGGCTGAGGAGCTGCTTCCCTGAGCTGGGGCTGTGGACGGGAGCCCAGACACGCAGGAGCAGACCCCAACCACCTGCACACGTCTCTGCTGGGGAGGAGAGCACTAGGGAAATGACGTCTGTCAGGCACCTTTTGGGCGCTCACCGAGTCAGCCTCAGCGTGTGTGGGGCTGCAGACCACAGCCAGAGGCCCTGTGAGCCTTGTGCTCTCCGTGCTGTGCTGAGTCTGGGCGGTCAAGCAACCGCTGGAGGAGCCCTGCAGTTGCCCTCCCATTGCCTCTAATAGAGCCCTCTCTGCTGGAGCGCTTGGCAGTGTGCAACCCACCGGCAACTAAGCCCTCCACAAGAACGCCTGAGGACTAGGTGCAAAGGTAAGGCAGGAGTGGTGCTGAGGCCAGAAAGGCGCCAGTAGCATCTCCCAGTCTCGCGCAGCCCGCTCCTTTCTGGACTGGAAGCCTAGCCGCGAGGCAAGTCTGGGCAAGGCTCGCCCAGGGCAGAGCAGCCTCACGCCAGCAACTCTGCCAGATCAGGCCTCTGAGCAGAGCTGGAGCTCTGCCGTACTGGAGGCGCACTCGGCTCCGCCAAAGCAGTGAATGCAGCCGCACACAGCAGGGCTGCCTTCTCTTCTCCCGAGGAGGCTCGCTTCCCGCATGCTGGAAACTAGGCTTCCAGGAGGGGCCCCCTGCGCCCTCCATAGGTCTTGGCTCAGGAGCTGCTTCCCTGAGCTGGGGCTGTGGACGGGAGACCAGACACGCAGGGGTAGGCCCCAACCACCTGCACACGTCTCTGCTGGGGAGGAGAGCATTAGGGATATGACGTCTGTCAGGTACCTTCTGGGCGCTCACCGAGTCAGCCTCAGCGTGTGTGGGGCTGCAGACCACAGCCAGAGGCCCTGTGAGCCTTGTGCTCTCCGTGCTGTGCTGAGTCTGGGCGGTCAAGCAACCGCTGGAGGAGCCCTGCAGTTGCCCTCCCATTGCCTCTAATAGAGCCCTCTGTGTTGGAGCGCTTGGCAGTGTGCAACCCACCGGCAACTAAGCCCTCCACAAGAACGCCTGAGGACTAGGTGCAAAGGTAAGGCAGGAGTGGTGGTGAGGCCAGGAAGGCGCCAGTAGCATCTCCCAGTCTCGCGCAGCCCGCTCCTTTCTGGACTGGAAGCCTAGCCGCGAGGCAAGTCTGGGCAAGGCTCGCCCAGGGCAGAGCAGCCTCACGCCAGCAACTCTGCCAGATCGGGCCTTTGAGCAGAGCTGGAGCTCTGCCGTACTGGAGGCGCACTCGGCTCCGCCAAAGCAGTGAATGCAGCCGCACACAGCAGGGCTGCCTTCTCTTCTCCCGAGGAGGCTCGCTTCCCACATGCTGGAAACTAGGCTTCCAGGCGGGGACCCCTGCGCCCTCTTCAGGTCTTGGCTCAGGAGCTGCTTCCCTGAGCTGGGGCTGTGGACGGGAGCCCAGACACGCAGGGGCAGGCCCCAACCACCTGCACACGTCTCTGCTGGGGAGGAGAGCACTAGGGAAATGACGTCTGTCAGGCACCTTCTGGGCGCTCACCGAGTCAGCCTCCGCGTGTGTGGGGCTGCAGACCCCAGCCAGGGGCCCTGTGAGCCTTGTGCTCTCCGTGCTGTGCTGAGTCTGGGCGGTCAAGCAACCGTAAGAATAGACTTCCAGTTGCCCTCACTTTGCCTCTACTAGAGCCCTCAAGCTGGAGCGCTTGGCAGTGTGCAACCCACCGGCAACTAAGCCCTCCACAAGAACGCCTGGGGACTAGGTGCAAAGGCAAGGCAGGAGTGGAGCTGAGGCCAGGAAGGCGCCAGTAGCATCTCCCAGTCTCGCGCAGCCCGCTCCTTTCTGGACTGGAAGCCTAGCCGCGAGGCAAGTCTGGGCAAGGCTCGCCCAGGGCAGAGCAGCCTCACGCCAGCCCTCTGCCAGATCGGGCCTCTGAGCAGAGCTGGAGCTCTGCCGTACTGGAGGCGCACCCGGCTCCGCCCAAGCAGTGATTGCAACCCCACGCATCTGGGCTGCCTCCTCTTCTCCCAAGGAGGATCGCTTCCCTCATGCTGTGCACTAGGCTTCCAGGAGGGGGCGCCCCACGCCTCCTACAGGTCTTGGCTGAGGAGCTGCTTCCCTGAGCTGGGGCTGTGGACGGGAGCCCAGACACGCAGGAGCAGACCCCAACCACCTGCACACGTCTCTGCTGGGGAGGAGAGCACTAGGGAAATGACGTCTGTCAGGCACCTTTTGGGCGCTCACCGAGTCAGCCTCAGCGTGTGTGGGGCTGCAGACCACAGCCAGAGGCCCTGTGAGCCTTGTGCTCTCCGTGCTGTGCTGAGTCTGGGCGGTCAAGCAACCGCTGGAGGAGCCCTGCAGTTGCCCTCCCATTGCCTCTAATAGAGCCCTCTCTGCTGGAGCGCTTGGCAGTGTGCAACCCACCGGCAACTAAGCCCTCCACAAGAACGCCTGAGGACTAGGTGCAAAGGTAAGGCAGGAGTGGTGCTGAGGCCAGAAAGGCGCCAGTAGCATCTCCCAGTCTCGCGCAGCCCGCTCCTTTCTGGACTGGAAGCCTAGCCGCGAGGCAAGTCTGGGCAAGGCTCGCCCAGGGCAGAGCAGCCTCACGCCAGCAACTCTGCCAGATCAGGCCTCTGAGCAGAGCTGGAGCTCTGCCGTACTGGAGGCGCACTCGGCTCCGCCAAAGCAGTGAATGCAGCCGCACACAGCAGGGCTGCCTTCTCTTCTCCCGAGGAGGCTCGCTTCCCGCATGCTGGAAACTAGGCTTCCAGGAGGGGCCCCCTGCGCCCTCCATAGGTCTTGGCTCAGGAGCTGCTTCCCTGAGCTGGGGCTGTGGACGGGAGACCAGACACGCAGGGGTAGGCCCCAACCACCTGCACACGTCTCTGCTGGGGAGGAGAGCATTAGGGATATGACGTCTGTCAGGTACCTTCTGGGCGCTCACCGAGTCAGCCTCAGCGTGTGTGGGGCTGCAGACCACAGCCAGAGGCCCTGTGAGCCTTGTGCTCTCCGTGCTGTGCTGAGTCTGGGCGGTCAAGCAACCGCTGGAGGAGCCCTGCAGTTGCCCTCCCATTGCCTCTAATAGAGCCCTCTGTGTTGGAGCGCTTGGCAGTGTGCAACCCACCGGCAACTAAGCCCTCCACAAGAACGCCTGAGGACTAGGTGCAAAGGTAAGGCAGGAGTGGTGGTGAGGCCAGGAAGGCGCCAGTAGCATCTCCCAGTCTCGCGCAGCCCGCTCCTTTCTGGACTGGAAGCCTAGCCGCGAGGCAAGTCTGGGCAAGGCTCGCCCAGGGCAGAGCAGCCTCACGCCAGCAACTCTGCCAGATCGGGCCTTTGAGCAGAGCTGGAGCTCTGCCGTACTGGAGGCGCACTCGGCTCCGCCAAAGCAGTGAATGCAGCCGCACACAGCAGGGCTGCCTTCTCTTCTCCCGAGGAGGCTCGCTTCCCACATGCTGGAAACTAGGCTTCCAGGCGGGGACCCCTGCGCCCTCTTCAGGTCTTGGCTCAGGAGCTGCTTCCCTGAGCTGGGGCTGTGGACGGGAGCCCAGACACGCAGGGGCAGGCCCCAACCACCTGCACACGTCTCTGCTGGGGAGGAGAGCACTAGGGAAATGACGTCTGTCAGGCACCTTCTGGGCGCTCACCGAGTCAGCCTCCGCGTGTGTGGGGCTGCAGACCCCAGCCAGGGGCCCTGTGAGCCTTGTGCTCTCCGTGCTGTGCTGAGTCTGGGCGGTCAAGCAACCGTAAGAATAGACTTCCAGTTGCCCTCACTTTGCCTCTACTAGAGCCCTCAAGCTGGAGCGCTTGGCAGTGTGCAACCCACCGGCAACTAAGCCCTCCACAAGAACGCCTGGGGACTAGGTGCAAAGGCAAGGCAGGAGTGGAGCTGAGGCCAGGAAGGCGCCAGTAGCATCTCCCAGTCTCGCGCAGCCCGCTCCTTTCTGGACTGGAAGCCTAGCCGCGAGGCAAGTCTGGGCAAGGCTCGCCCAGGGCAGAGCAGCCTCACGCCAGCCCTCTGCCAGATCGGGCCTCTGAGCAGAGCTGGAGCTCTGCCGTACTGGAGGCGCACTCGGCTCCGCCCAAGCAGTGATTGCAGCCCCAAGCATCTGGGCTGCTTTCTCTTCTCCCAAGGAGGCTCGCTTCCCTCATGCTGTGCACAAGGCTTCCAGGCGGGGGCGCCCCGCGCCTCCTACAGGTCTTGGCTGAGGAGCTGCTTCCCTGAGCTGGGGCTGTGGACGGAAGCCCAGTGACGCAGGGGCAGGCCCCAACCACCTGCACACGTCTCTGCTGGGGAGGAGAGCACTAGGGAAAAGACGTCTGTCAGGCACCTTCTGGGCGCTCACCGAGTCAGCCTCAGCGTGTGTGGGGCTGCAGACCACAGCCAGAGGCCCTGTGAGCCTTGTGCTCTCCGTGCTGTGCTGAGTCTGGGCGGTCAAGCAACCGTAAGAATAGACTTCCAGTTGCCCTCACTTTGCCTCTACTAGAGCCCTCAAGCTGGAGCGCTTGGCAGTGTGCAACCCACCGGCAACTAAGCCCTCCACAAGAACGCCTGGGGACTAGGTGCAAAGGTAAGGCAGGAGTGGTGCTGAGGCCAGGAAGGCGCCAGTAGCATCTCCCAGTCTCGCGCATCCCGCTCCTTTCTGGACTGGAAGCCTAGCCGCGAGGCAAGTCTGGGCAAGGCTCGCCCAGGGCAGAGCAGCCTCACGCCAGCAACTCTGCCAGATCAGGCCTCTGAGCAGAGCTGGAGCTCTGCCGTACTGGAGGCGCACTCGGCTCCGCCAAAGCAGTGAATGCAGCCGCACACAGCAGGGCTGCCTTCTCTTCTCCCGAGGAGGCTCGCTTCCCGCATGCTGGAAACTAGGCTTCCAGGAGGGGCCCCCTGCGCCCTCCACAGGTCTTGGCTCAGGAGCTGCTTCCCTGAGCTGGGGCTGTGGACGGGAGACCAGACACGCAGGGGTAGGCCCCAACCACCTGCACACGTCTCTGCTGGGGAGGAGAGCACTAGGGAAATGACGTCTGTCAGGTACCTTCTGGGCGCTCACGGAGTCAGCCTCAGCGTGTGTGGGGCTGCAGACCACAGCCAGAGGCCCTGTGAGCCTTGTGCTCTCCGTGCTGTGCTGAGTCTGGGCGGTCAAGCAAGGGTAAGAATAGACTTCCAGTTGCCCTCAGTTTGCCTCTAATAGAGCCCTCAAGCTGGAGCGCTTGGCAGTGTGCAACCCACCGGCAACTAAGCCCTCCACAAGAACGCCTGGGGACTAGGTGCAAAGGCAAGGCAGGAGTGGAGCTGAGGCCAGGAAGGCGCCAGTAGCATCTCCCAGTCTCGCGCAGCCCGCTCCTTTCTGGACTGGAAGCCTAGCCGCGAGGCAAGTCTGGGCAAGGCTCGCCCAGGGCAGAGCAGCCTCACGCCAGCCCTCTGCCAGATCGGGCCTCTGAGCAGAGCTGGAGCTCTGCCGTACTGGAGGGGCACCCGGCTCCGCCCAAGCAGTGATTGCAACCCCACGCATCTGGGCTGCCTCCTCTTCTCCCAAGGAGGATTGCTTCCCTCGTGGTGTGCACTAGGCTTCCAGGAGGGGGCGCCCCACGCCTCCCACAGGTCTTGGCTGAGGAGCTGCTTCCCTGAGCTGGGGCTGTGGACGGGAGCCCAGACACGCAGGGGCAGGCCCCAACCACCTGCACACGTCTCTGCTGGGGAGGAGAGCACTAGGGAAAAGACGTCTGTCAGGCACCTTCTGGGCGCTCACCGAGTCAGCCTCAGCGTGTGTGGGGCTGCAGACCACAGCCAGAGGCCCTGTGAGCCTTGTGCTCTCCGTGCTGTGCTGAGTCTGGGCGGTCAAGAAACCGCTGGAGGAGCCCTGCAGTTGCCCTCCCATTGCCTCTAATAGAGCCCTCTCTGCTGGAGCGCTTGGCAGTGTGCAACCCACCGGCAACTAAGCCCTCCACAAGAACGCCTGAGGACTAGGTTCAAAGGTAAGGCAGGAGTGGAGCTGAGGCCAGGAAGGCGCCAGTAGCATCTCCGAGTCTCGCGCAGCCCGCTCCTTTCTGGACTGGAAGCCTAGCCGCGAGGCAAGTCTGGGCAAGGCTCGCCCAGGGCAGAGCAGCCTCACGCCAGCAACTCTGCCAGATCGGGCCTCTGAGCAGAGCTGGAGCTCTGCCGTACTGGAGGCGCACTCGGCTCCGCCAAAGCAGTGAATGCAGCCGCACACAGCAGGGCTGCCTTCTCTTCTCCCGAGGAGGCTCGCTTCCCGCATGCTGGAAACTAGCCTTCCAGGCGGGGCCCCCTGCGCCTCCCACAGGTCTTGGCTCAGGAGCTGCTTCCCTGAGCTGGGGCTGTGGACGGGAGCCCAGACACGCAGGGGCAGGCCCCAACCACCTGCACACGTCTCTGCTGGGGAGGAGAGCACTAGGGAATTGACGTCTGTCAGGCACCTTCTGGGCGCTCACCGAGTCAGCCTCCGCGTGTGTGGGGCTGCAGACCCCAGCCAGGGGCCCTGTGAGCCTTGTGCTCTCCGTGCTGTGCTGAGTCTGTGCGGTCAAGCAACCGTAAGAATAGACTTTCAGTTGCCCTCACTTTGCCTCTAATACAGCCATCAAGCTGGAGCGCTTGGCAGTGTGCAACCCACCGGCAACTAAGCCCTCCACAAGAACGCCTGGGGACTAGGTGCAAAGGCAAGGCAGGAGTGCAGCTGAGGCCAGGAAGGCGCCAGTAGCATCTCCCAGTCTCGCGCAGCCCGCTCCTTTCTGGACTGGAAGCCTAGCCGCGAGGCAAGTCTGGGCAAGGCTCGCCCAGGGCAGAGCAGCCTCACGCCAGCCCTCTGCCAGATCGGGCCTCTGAGCAGAGCTGGAGCTCTGCCGTACTGGAGGCGCACCCGGCTCCGCCCAAGCAGTGATTGCAACCCCACGCATCTGGGCTGCCTCCTCTTCTCCCAAGGAGGATCGCTTCCCTCATGCTGTGCACTAGGCTTCCAGGAGGGGGCGCCCCACGCCTCCTACAGGTCTTGGCTGAGGAGCTGCTTCCCTGAGCTGGGGCTGTGGACGGGAGCCCAGACACGCAGGAGCAGACCCCAACCACCTGCACACGTCTCTGCTGGGGAGGAGAGCACTAGGGAAATGACGTCTGTCAGGCACCTTTTGGGCGCTCACCGAGTCAGCCTCAGCGTGTGTGGGGCTGCAGACCACAGCCAGAGGCCCTGTGAGCCTTGTGCTCTCCGTGCTGTGCTGAGTCTGGGCGGTCAAGCAACCGCTGGAGGAGCCCTGCAGTTGCCCTCCCATTGCCTCTAATAGAGCCCTCTCTGCTGGAGCGCTTGGCAGTGTGCAACCCACCGGCAACTAAGCCCTCCACAAGAACGCCTGAGCACTAGGTGCAAAGGTAAGGCAGGAGTGGTGCTGAGGCCAGGAAGGCGCCAGTAGCATCTCCCAGTCTCATGCAGCCCGCTCCTTTCTGGACTGGAAGCCTAGCCGCGAGGCAAGTCTGGGCAAGGCTCGCCCAGGGCAGAGCAGCCTCACGCCAGCAACTCTGCCAGATCGGGCCTCTGAGCAGAGCTGGAGCTCTGCCGTACTGGAGGCGCACTCGGCTCCGCCAAAGCAGTGAATGCAGCCGCACACAGCAGAGCTGCCTCCTCTTCTCCCGAGGAGGCTCGCTTCCCGCATGCTGTAAACTAGCCTTCCAGGCGGGGCCCCCTGCGCCTCCCACAGGTCTTGGCTCAGGAGCTGCTTCCCTGAGCTGGGGCTGTGGACGGGAGCCCAGACACGCAGGGGCAGGCCCCAACCACCTGCACACGTCTCTGCTGGGGAGGAGAGCACTAGGGAATTGACGTCTGTCAGGCACCTTCTGGGCGCTCACCGAGTCAGCCTCCGCGTGTGTGGGGCTGCAGACCCCAGCCAGGGGCCCTGTGAGCCTTGTGCTCTCCGTGCTGTGCTGAGTCTGTGCGGTCAAGCAACCGTAAGAATAGACTTTCAGTTGCCCTCACTTTGCCTCTAATACAGCCATCAAGCTGGAGCGCTTGGCAGTGTGCAACCCACCGGCAACTAAGCCCTCCACAAGAACGCCTGGGGACTAGGTGCAAAGGCAAGGCAGGAGTGCAGCTGAGGCCAGGAAGGCGCCAGTAGCATCTCCCAGTCTCGCGCAGCCCGCTGCTTTCTGGACTGGAAGCCTAGCCGCGAGGCAAGTCTGGGCAAGGCTCGCCCAGGGCAGAGCAGCCTCACGCCAGCCCTCTGCCAGATCGGGCCTCTGAGCAGAGCTGGAGCTCTGCCGTACTGGAGGCGCACTCGGCTCCGCCCAAGCAGTGATTGCAGCCCCAAGCATCTGGGCTGCTTTCTCTTCTCCCAAGGAGGCTCGCTTCCCTCATGCTGTGCACAAGGCTTCCAGGCGGGGGCGCCCCGCGCCTCCTACAGGTCTTGGCTGAGGAGCTGCTTCCCTGAGCTGGGGCTGTGGACGGAAGCCCAGTGACGCAGGGGCAGGCCCCAACCACCTGCACACGTCTCTGCTGGGGAGGAGAGCACTAGGGAAAAGACGTCTGTCAGGCACCTTCTGGGCGCTCACCGAGTCAGCCTCAGCGTGTGTGGGGCTGCAGACCACAGCCAGAGGCCCTGTGAGCCTTGTGCTCTCCGTGCTGTGCTGAGTCTGGGCGGTCAAGCAACCGTAAGAATAGACTTCCAGTTGCCCTCACTTTGCCTCTACTAGAGCCCTCAAGCTGGAGCGCTTGGCAGTGTGCAACCCACCGGCAACTAAGCCCTCCACAAGAACGCCTGGGGACTAGGTGCAAAGGTAAGGCAGGAGTGGTGCTGAGGCCAGGAAGGCGCCAGTAGCATCTCCCAGTCTCGCGCAGCCCGCTCCTTTCTGGACTGGAAGCCTAGCCGCGAGGCAAGTCTGGGCAAGGCTCGCCCAGGGCAGAGCAGCCTCACGCCAGCAACTCTGCCAGATCGGGCCTCTGAGCAGAGCTGGAGCTCTGCCGTACTGGAGGCGCACTCGGCTCCGCCAAAGCAGTGAATGCAGCCGCACACAGCAGAGCTGCCTCCTCTTCTCCCGAGGAGGCTCGCTTCCCGCATGCTGTAAACTAGGCTTCCAGGCGGGGCCCCCTGCGCCACCCACAGGTCTTGGCTCAGGAGCTGCTTCCCTGAGCTGGGGCTGTGGACGGGAGCCCAGACACGCAGGGGCAGGCCCCAACCACCTGCACACGTCTCTGCTGGGGAGGAGAGCACTAGGGAATTGACGTCTGTCAGGCACCTTCTGGGCGCTCACCGAGTCAGCCTCCGCGTGTGTGGGGCTGCAGACCCCAGCCAGGGGCCCTGTGAGCCTTGTGCTCTCCGTGCTGTGCTGAGTCTGTGCGGTCAAGCAACCGTAAGAATAGACTTTCAGTTGCCCTCACTTTGCCTCTAATACAGCCATCAAGCTGGAGCGCTTGGCAGTGTGCAACCCACCGGCAACTAAGCCCTCCACAAGAACGCCTGGGGACTAGGTGCAAAGGCAAGGCAGGAGTGCAGCTGAGGCCAGGAAGGCGCCAGTAGCATCTCCCAGTCTCGCGCAGCCCGCTCCTTTCTGGACTGGAAGCCTAGCCGCGAGGCAAGTCTGGGCAAGGCTCGCCCAGGGCAGAGCAGCCTCACGCCAGCCCTCTGCCAGATCGGGCCTCTGAGCAGAGCTGGAGCTCTGCCGTACTGGAGGCGCACCCGGCTCCGCCCAAGCAGTGATTGCAACCCCACGCATCTGGGCTGCCTCCTCTTCTCCCAAGGAGGATCGCTTCCCTCATGCTGTGCACTAGGCTTCCAGGAGGGGGCGCCCCACGCCTCCTACAGGTCTTGGCTGAGGAGCTGCTTCCCTGAGCTGGGGCTGTGGATGGGAGCCCAGACACGCAGGAGCAGACCCCAACCACCTGCACACGTCTCTGCTGGGGAGGAGAGCACTAGGGAAATGACGTCTGTCAGGCACCTTTTGGGCGCTCACCGAGTCAGCCTCAGCGTGTGTGGGGCTGCAGACCACAGCCAGAGGCCCTGTGAGCCTTGTGCTCTCCGTGCTGTGCTGAGTCTGGGCGGTCAAGCAACCGCTGGAGGAGCCCTGCAGTTGCCCTCCCATTGCCTCTAATAGAGCCCTCTCTGCTGGAGCGCTTGGCAGTGTGCAACCCACCGGCAACTAAGCCCTCCACAAGAACGCCTGAGCACTAGGTGCAAAGGTAAGGCAGGAGTGGTGCTGAGGCCAGGAAGGCGCCAGTAGCATCTCCCAGTCTCATGCAGCCCGCTCCTTTCTGGACTGGAAGCCTAGCCGCGAGGCAAGTCTGGGCAAGGCTCGCCCAGGGCAGAGCAGCCTCACGCCAGCAACTCTGCCAGATCGGGCCTCTGAGCAGAGCTGGAGCTCTGCCGTACTGGAGGCGCACTCGGCTCCGCCAAAGCAGTGAATGCAGCCGCACACAGCAGGGCTGCCTTCTCTTCTCCCGAGGAGGCTCGCTTCCCGCATGCTGTAAACTAGGCTTCCAGGCGGGGCCCCCTGCGCCTCCCACAGGTCTTGGCTGAGGAGCTGCTTCCCTGAGCTGGGGCTGTGGACGGGAGCCCAGACACGCAGGGGCAGGCCCCAACCACCTGGACACGTCTCTGCTGGGGAGGAGAGCACTAGGGAAAAGACGTCTGTCAGGCACCTTCTGGGCGCTCACCGAGTCAGCCTCAGCGTGTGTGGGGCTGCAGACCACAGCCAGAGGCCCTGTGAGCCTTGTGCTCTCCGTGCTGTGCTGAGTCTGGGCGGTGAAGCAACCGTAAGAATAGACTTCCAGTTGCCCTCACTTTGCCTCTACTAGAGCCCTCAAGCTGGAGCGCTTGGCAGTGTGCAACCCACCGGCAACTAAGCCCTCCACAAGAACGCCTGGGGACTAGGTGCAAAGGCAAGGCAGGAGTGGAGCTGAGGCCAGGAAGGCGCCAGTAGCATCTCCCAGTCTCGCGCAGCCCGCTCCTTTCTGGACTGGAAGCCTAGCCGCGAGGCAAGTCTGGGCAAGGCTCGCCCAGGGCAGAGCAGCCTCACGCCAGCCCTCTGCCAGATCGGGCCTCTGAGCAGAGCTGGAGCTCTGCCGTACTGGAGGCGCACCCGGCTCCGCCCAAGCAGTGATTGCAGCCCCACGCATCTGGGCTGCCTCCTCTTCTCCCAAGGAGGATCGCTTCCCTCATGCTGTGCACTAGGCTTCCAGGCGGGGGCGCCCCACGCCTCCTACAGGTCTTGGCTGAGGAGCTGCTTCCCTGAGCTGGGGCTGTGGACGGGAGCCCAGACACGCAGGGGCAGGCCCCAACCACCTGCACACGTCTCTGCTGGGGAGGAGAGCACTAGGGAAATGACGTCTGTCAGGCACCTTCTAGGCGCTCACCGAGTCAGCCTCAGCGTGTGTGGGGCTGCAGACCACAGCCAGAGGCCCTGTGAGCCTTGTGCTCTCCGTGCTGTGCTGAGTCTGGGCGGTCAAGCAACCGCTGGAGGAGCCCTGCAGTTGCCCTCCCATTGCCTCTAATAGAGCCCTCTCTGCTGGAGCGCTTGGCAGTGTGCAACCCACCGGCAACTAAGCCCTCCACAAGAACGCCTGAGGACTAGGTGCAAAGGTAAGGCAGGAGTGGTGCTGAGGCCAGGAAGGCGCCAGTAGCATCTCCCAGTCTCGCGCAGCCCGCTCCTTTCTGGACTGGAAGCCTAGCCGCGAGGCAAGTCTGGGCAAGGCTCGCCCAGGGCAGAGCAGCCTCACGCCAGCAACTCTGCCAGATCAGGCCTCTGAGCAGAGCTGGAGCTCTGCCGTACTGGAGGCGCACTCGGCTCCGCCAAAGCAGTGAATGCAGCCGCACACAGCAGGGCTGCCTTCTCTTTTCCCGAGGAGGCTCGCTTCCCGCATGCTGGAAACTAGGCTTCCAGGAGGGGCCCCCTGCGCCCTCCACAGGTCTTGTCTCAGGAGCTGCTTCCCTGAGCTGGGGCTGTGGACGGGAGACCAGACACGCAGGGGTAGGCCCCAACCACCTGCACACGTCTCTGCTGGGGAGGAGAGCACTAGGGAAATGACGTCTGTCAGGTACCTTCTGGGCGCTCACCGAGTCAGCCTCAGCGTGTGTGGGGCTGCAGACCACAGCCAGAGGCCCTGTGAGCCTTGTGCTCTCCGTGCTGTGCTGAGTCTGGGCGGTCAAGCAACCGCTGGAGGAACCCTGCAGTTGCCCTCCCATTGCCTCTAATCGAGCCCTCTGTGTTGGAGCGCTTGGCAGTGTGCAACCCACCGGCAACTAAGCCCTCCACAAGAACGCCTGAGGACTAGGTGCAAAGGTAAGGCAGGAGTGGTGCTGAGGCCAGGAAGGCGCCAGTAGCATCTCCCAGTCTCGCGCAGCCCGCTCCTTTCTGGACTGGAAGCCTAGCCGCGAGGCAAGTCTGGGCAAGGCTCGCCCAGGGCAGAGCAGCCTCACGCCAGCAACTCTGCCAGATCGGGCCTCTGAGCAGAGCTGGAGCTCTGCCGTACTGGAGGCGCACTCGGCTCCGCCAAAGCAGTGAATGCAGCCGCACACAGCAGGGCTGCCTTCTCTTCTCCCGAGGAGGCTCGCTTCCCGCATGCTGTAAACTAGGCTTCCAAGCGGGGCCCCCTGCGCCCTCCACAGGTCTTGGCTGAGGAGCTGCTTCCCTGAGCTGGGGCTGTGGACGGGAGCCCAGACACGCAGGGGCAGGCCCCAACCACCTGCACACGTCTCTGCTGGGGAGGAGAGCACTAGGGAAATGACGTCTGTCAGGCACCTTCTGGGCGCAAACCGAGTCAGCCTCCACTTGGGTGTGGCTGCAGACCCCAGCCAGGGGCCCTGTGAGCCTTGTGCTCTCCGTGCTCTGCTGAGTCTGGGCGGTCAAGCAAGGGTAAGAATAGACTTCCAGTTGCCCTCAGTTTGCCTCTAATAGAGCCCTCAAGCTGGAGCGCTTGGCAGTGTGCAACCCACCGGCAACTAAGCCCTCCACAAGAACGCCTGGGGACTAGGTGCAAAGGCAAGGCAGGAGTGGAGCTGAGGCCAGGAAGGCGCCAGTAGCATCTCCCAGTCTCGCGCAGCCCGCTCCTTTCTGGACTGGAAGCCTAGCCGCGAGGCAAGTCTGGGCAAGGCTCGCCCAGGGCAGAGCAGCCTCACGCCAGCCCTCTGCCAGATCGGGCCTCTGAGCAGAGCTGGAGCTCTGCCGTACTGGAGGGGCACCCGGCTCCGCCCAAGCAGTGATTGCAACCCCACGCATCTGGGCTGCCTCCTCTTCTCCCAAGGAGGATTGCTTCCCTCGTGGTGTGCACTAGGCTTCCAGGAGGGGGCGCCCCACGCCTCCCACAGGTCTTGGCTGAGGAGCTGCTTCCCTGAGCTGGGGCTGTGGACGGGAGCCCAGACACGCAGGGGCAGGCCCCAACCACCTGCACACGTCTCTGCTGGGGAGGAGAGCACTAGGGAAAAGACGTCTGTCAGGCACCTTCTGGGCGCTCACCGAGTCAGCCTCAGCGTGTGTGGGGCTGCAGACCACAGCCAGAGGCCCTGTGAGCCTTGTGCTCTCCGTGCTGTGCTGAGTCTGGGCGGTCAAGAAACCGCTGGAGGAGCCCTGCAGTTGCCCTCCCATTGCCTCTAATAGAGCCCTCTCTGCTGGAGCGCTTGGCAGTGTGCAACCCACCGGCAACTAAGCCCTCCACAAGAACGCCTGAGGACTAGGTTCAAAGGTAAGGCAGGAGTGGAGCTGAGGCCAGGAAGGCGCCAGTAGCATCTCCGAGTCTCGCGCAGCCCGCTCCTTTCTGGACTGGAAGCCTAGCCGCGAGGCAAGTCTGGGCAAGGCTCGCCCAGGGCAGAGCAGCCTCACGCCAGCAACTCTGCCAGATCGGGCCTCTGAGCAGAGCTGGAGCTCTGCCGTACTGGAGGCGCACTCGGCTCCGCCAAAGCAGTGAATGCAGCCGCACACAGCAGGGCTGCCTTCTCTTCTCCCGAGGAGGCTCGCTTCCCGCATGCTGGAAACTAGGCTTCCAGGCGGGGCCCCCTGCGCCCTCCACAGGTCTTGGCTCAGGAGCTGCTTCCCTGAGCTGGGGCTGTGGACGGGAGCCCAGACACGCAGGGGCAGGCCCCAACCACCTGCACACGTCTCTGCTGGGGAGGAGAGCACTAGGGAAATGACGTCTGTCAGGCACCTTCTGGGCGCTCACCGAGTCAGCCTCAGCGTGTGTGGGGCTGCAGACCACAGCCAGAGGGCCTGTGAGCCTTGTGCTCTCCGTGCTGTGCTGAGTCTGGGCGGTCAAGCAACCGTAAGAATAGACTTTCAGTTGCCCTCACTTTGCCTCTACTAGAGCCCTCAAGCTGGAGCGCTTGGCAGTGTGCAACCCACCGGCAACTAAGCCCTCCACAAGAACGCCTGGGGACTAGGTGCAAAGGCAAGGCAGGAGTGGAGCTGAGGCCAGGAAGGCGCCAGTAGCATCTCCCAGTCTCGCGCAGGCCGCTCCTTTCTGGACTGGAAGCCTAGCCGCGAGGCAAGTCTGGGCAAGGCTCGCCCAGGGCAGAGCAGCCTCACGCCAGCACTCTGCCAGATCGGGCCTCTGAGCAGAGCTGGAGCTCTGCCGTACAGGAGGCGCACTCGGCTCTGCCCAAGCAGTGATTACAGCCCCACGCATCTGGGCTGCCTCCTCTTCTCCCAAGGAGGCTCGCTTCCCTCATGCTGTGCACAAGGCTTCCAGGCGGGGGCGCCCCGCGCCTCCTACAGGTCTTGGCTGAGGAGCTGCTTCCCTGAGCTGGGGCTGTGGACGGGAGCCCAGACACGCAGGGGCAGGCCCCAACCACCTGCACACGTCTCTGCTGGGGAGGAGAGCACTAGGGAAATGACGTCTGTCAGGCACCTTCTGGGCGCTCACCGAGTCAGCCTCAGCGTGTGTGGGGCTGCAGACCACAGCCAGAGGCCCTGTGAGCCTTGTGCTCTCCGTGCTGTGCTGAGTCTGGGCGGTCAAGCAACCGCTGGAGGAGCCCTGCAGTTGCCCTCCCATTGCCTCTAATAGAGCCCTCTCTGCTGGAGCGCTTGGCAGTGTGCAACCCACCGGCAACTAAGCCCTCCACAAGAACGCCTGAGCACTAGGTACAAAGGTAAGGCAGGAGTGGTGCTGAGGCCAGGAAGGCGCCAGTAGCATCTCCCAGTCTCATGCAGCCCGCTCCTTTCTGGACTGGAAGCCTAGCCGCGAGGCAAGTCTGGGCAAGGCTCGCCCAGGGCAGAGCAGCCTCACGCCAGCAACTCTGCCAGATCGGGCCTCTGAGCAGAGCTGGAGCTCTGCCGTACTGGAGGCGCACTCGGCTCCGCCAAAGCAGTGAATGCAGCCGCACACAGCAGAGCTGCCTCCTCTTCTCCCGAGGAGGCTCGCTTCCCGCATGCTGTAAACTAGGCTTCCAGGCGGGGCCCCCTGCGCCCTCCACAGGTCTTGGCTGAGGAGCTGCTTCCCTGAGCTGGGGCGGTGGACGGGAGCCCAGACACGCAGGGGCAGGCCCCAACCACCTGCACACGTCTCTGCTGGGGAGGAGAGCACTAGGGAAATGACGTCTGTCAGGCACCTTCTGGGCGCTCACCGAGTCAGCCTCAGCGTGTGTGGGGCTGCAGACCCCAGCCAGAGGGCCTGTGAGCCTTGTGCTCTCCGTGCTGTGCTGAGTCTGGGCGGTCAAGCAACCGTAAGAATAGACTTTCAGTTGCCCTCACTTTGCCTCTACTAGAGCCCTCAAGCTGGAGCGCTTGGCAGTGTGCAACCCACCGGCAACTAAGCCCTCCACAAGAACGCCTGGGGACTAGGTGCAAAGGCAAGGCAGGAGTGGAGCTGAGGCCAGGAAGGCGCCAGTAGCATCTCCCAGTCTCGCGCAGCCCGCTCCTTTCTGGACTGGAAGCCTAGCCGCGAGGCAAGTCTGGGCAAGGCTCGCCCAGGGCAGAGCAGCCTCACGCCAGCCCTCTGCCAGATCGGGCCTCTGAGCAGAGCTGGAGCTCTGCCGTACAGGAGGCGCACTCGGCTCCGCCCAAGCAGTGATTGCAGCCCCACGCATCTGGGCTGCCTCCTCTTCTCCCAAGGAGGCTCGCTTCCCTCATGCTGTGCACAAGGCTTCCAGGCGGGGGCGCCCCGCGCCTCCTACAGGTCTTGGCTGAGGAGCTGCTTCCCTGAGCTGGGGCTGTGGACGGGAGCCCAGACACGCAGGGGCAGGCCCCAACCACCTGCACACGTCTCTGCTGGGGAGGAGAGCACTAGGGAAATGACGTCTCTCAGGCAACTTCTGGGCGCTCACCGAGTCAGCCTCAGCGTGTGTGGGGCTGCAGACCACAGCCAGAGGCCCTGTGAGCCTTGTGCTCTCCGTGCTGTGCTGAGTCTGGGCGGTCAAGCAACCGCTGGAGGAGCCCTGCAGTTGCCCTCCCATTGCCTCTAATAGAGCCCTCTCTGCTGGAGCGCTTGGCAGTGTGCAACCCACCGGCAACTAAGCCCTCCACAAGAACGCCTGAGCACTAGGTGCAAAGGTAAGGCAGGAGTGGTGCTGAGGCCAGGAAGGCGCCAGTAGCATCTCCCAGTCTCGTGCAGCCCGCTCCTTTCTGGACTGGAAGCCTAGCCGCGAGGCAAGTCTGGGCAAGGCTCGCCCAGGGCAGAGCAGCCTCACGCCAGCCCTCTGCCAGATCGGGCCTCTGAGCAGACTTGGAGCTCTGCCTTACTGGAGGCGCACCCGGCTCCGCCCAAGCAGTGATTGCAACCCCACGCATCTGGGCTGCCTCCTCTTCTCCCAAGGAGGATCGCTTCCCTCATGCTGTGCACTAGGCTTCCAGGAGGGGGCGCCCCACGCCTCCTACAGGTCTTGGCTGAGGAGCTGCTTCCCTGAGCTGGGGCTGTGGACGGGAGCCCAGACACGCAGGAGCAGACCCCAACCACCTGCACACGTCTCTGCTGGGGAGGAGAGCACTAGGGAAATGACGTCTGTCAGGCACCTTCTGGGCGCTCACCGAGTCAGCCTCAGCGTGTGTGGGGCTGCAGACCACAGCCAGAGGCCCTGTGAGCCTTGTGCTCTCCGTGCTGTGCTGAGTCTGGGCGGTCAAGCAACCGCTGGAGGAGCCCTGCAGTTGCCCTCCCATTGCCTCTAATAGAGCCCTCTCTGCTGGAGCGCTTGGCAGTGTGCAACCCACCGGCAACTAAGCCCTCCACAAGAACGCCTGAGGACTAGGTGAAAAGGCAAGGCAAGAGTGGTGCTGAGGCCAGGAAGGCGCCAGTAGCATCTCCCAGACTCGCGCAGCCCGCTCCTTTCTGGACTGGAATCCTAGCCGCGAGGCAAGTCTGGGCAAGGCTCGCCCAGGGCAGAGCAGCCTCACGCCAGCAACTCTGCCAGATCGGGCCTCTGAGCAGAGCTGGAGCTCTGCCGTACTGGAGGCGCACTCGGCTCCGCCAAAGCAGTGAATGCAGCCGCACACAGCAGGGCTGCCTTCTCTTCTCCCGAGGAGGCTCGCTTCCCGCATGCTGTAAACTAGGCTTCCAGGCGGGGCCCCCTGCGCCTCCCACAGGTCTTGGCTGAGGAGCTGCTTCCCTGAGCTGGGGCTGTGGACGGGAGCCCAGACACGCAGGGGCAGGCCCCAACCACCTGCACACGTCTCTGCTGGGGAGGAGAGCACTAGGGAAAAGACGTCTGTCAGGCACCTTCTGGGCGCTCACCGAGTCAGCCTCAGCGTGTGTGGGGCTGCAGACCACAGCCAGAGGCCCTGTGAGCCTTGTGCTCTCCGTGCTGTGCTGAGTCTGGGCGGTCAAGCAACCGCTGGAGGAGCCCTGCAGTTGCCCTCCCATTGCCTCTAATAGAGCCCTCTCTGCTGGAGCGCTTGGCAGTGTGCAACCCACCGGCAACTAAGCCCTCCACAAGAACGCCTGAGGACTAGGTTCAAAGGTAAGGCAGGAGTGGTGCTGAGGCCAGGAAGGCGCCAGTAGCATCTCCCAGTCTCGCGCAGCCCGCTCCTTTCTGGACTGGAAGCCTAGCCGCGAGGCAAGTCTGGGCAAGGCTCGCCCAGGGCAGAGCAGCCTCACGCCAGCAACTCTGCCAGATCGGGCCTCTGAGCAGAGCTGGAGCTCTGCCGTACAGGAGGCGCACTCGGCTCCGCCCAAGCAGTGATTGCAGCCCCACGCATCTGGGCTGCCTCCTCTTCTCCCAAGGAGGCTGGCTTCCCTCATGCTGTGCACAAGGCTTCCAGGCGGGGACGCCCCGCGCCTCCTACAGGTCTTGGCTGAGGAGCTGCTTCCCTGAGCTGGGGCTGTGGACGGGAGCCCAGACACGCAGGGGCAGGCCCCAACCACCTGCACACGTCTCTGCTGGGGAGGAGAGCACTAGGGAAATGACGTCTGTCAGGCACCTTCTGGGCGATCACCGAGTCAGCCTCAGCGTGTGTGGGGCTGCAGACCACAGCCAGAGGCCCTGTGAGCCTTGTGCTCTCTGTGCTGTGCTGAGTCTGGGCGGTCAAGCAACCGCTGGAGGAGCCCTGCAGTTGCCCTCCCATTGCCTCTAATAGAGCCCTCTCTGCTGGAGCGCTTGGCAGTGTGCAACCCACCGGAAACTAAGCCCTCCACAAGAACGCCTGAGGACTAGGTGCAAAGGTAAGGCAGGAGTGGTGCTGAGGCGGAAGGTGCCAGTAGCATCTCCCAGTCTCGCGCAGCCCGCTCCTTTCTGGACTGGAAGCCTAGCCGCGAGGCAACTCTGGCCAAGGCTTGCCCAGGGCAGAGCAGCCTCACGCCAGCAACTCTGCCAGATCGGGCCTCGGAGCAGAGCTGGAGCTCTGCCGTACTGGAGGCGCACTCGGCTCCGCCAAAGCAGTGAATGCAGCCGCACACAGCAGGGCTGCCTTCTCTTCTCCCGAGGAGGCTCGCTTCCCGCATGCTGGAAACTAGGCTTCCAGGCGGGGCCCCCTGCGCCCTCCACAGGTCTTGGCTCAGGAGCTGCTTCCCTGACCTGGGGCTGTGGACGGGAGCCCAGACACGCACGGGCAGGCCCCAACCACCTGCACACGTCTCTGCTGGGGAGGAGAGCACTAGGGAATTGACGTCTGTCAGGCACCTTCTGGGCGCTCACCGAGTCAGCCTCCGCGTGTGTGGGGCTGCAGACCCCAGCCAGGGGCCCTGTGAGCCTTGTGCTCTCCGTGCTGTGCTGAGTCTGGGCGGTCAAGCAACCGTAAGAATAGACTTTCAGTTGCCCTCACTTTGCCTCTAATACAGCCCTCAAGCTGGAGACCTTGGCAGTGTGCAACCCACCGGCAAATAAGCCCTCCAAAAGAACGCCTGGGGACTAGGTTCTAAGGCAAGGCAGGAGTGGAGCTGAGGCCAGGAAGGGGCCAGTAGCATCTCCCAGTCTCGCGCAGCCCGCTCCTTTCTGGACTGGAAGCCTAGCCGCGAGGCAAGTCTGGGCAAGGCTCGCCCAGGGCAGAGCAGCCTCACGCCAGCCCTCTGCCAGATCGGGCCTCTGAGCAGAGCTGGAGCTCTGCCGTACTGGAGGCGCACTCGGCTCCGCCCAAGCAGTGATTGCAGCCCCAAGCATCTGGGCTGCCTCTTCTCCCAAGGAGGCTCGCTTCCCTCATGCTGTGCACTAGGCTTCCAGGCGGGGGCGCCCCGCGCCTCCTACAGGTCTTGGCTGAGGAGCTGCTTCCCTGAGCTGGGGCTGCGGACGGGAGCCCAGACACGCAGGGGCAGGCCCCAACCACCTGCACACGTCTCTGCTGGGGAGGAGAGCACTAGGGAAATAACGTCTGTCAGGCACCTTCTGGGCGCTCACCGAGTCAGCCTCCGCGTGTGTGGGGCTGCAGACCCCAGCCAGGGGCCCTGTGAGCCTTGTGCTCTCCGTGCTGTGCTGAGTCTGGGCGGTCAAGCAACCGTAAGAATAGACTTCCAGTTGCCCTCACTTTGCCTCTAATAGAGCCCTCAAGCTGGAGCGCTTGGCAGTGTGCAACCCACCGGCAACTAAGCCCTCCACAAGAACGCCTGGGGACTAGGTGCAAAGGCAAGGCAGGAGTGGAGCTGAGGCCAGGAAGGCGCCAGTAGCATCTCCCAGTCTCGCGCAGCCCGCTCCTTTCTGGACTGGAAGCCTAGCCGCGAGGCAAGTCTGGGCAAGGCTCGCCCAGGGCAGAGCAGCCTCACGCCAGCAACTCTGCCAGATCGGGCCTCTGAGCAGAGCTGGAGCTCTGCCGTACTGGAAGCGCACTCGGCTCCGCCAAAGCAGTGAATGCAGCCGGACACAGCAGGGCTGCCTTCTCTTCTCCCGAGGAGGCTCGCTTCCCACATGCTGTAAACTAGGCTTCCAGGCGGGGCCCCCTGCGCCTCCCACAGGTCTTGGCTCAGGAGCTGCTTCCCTAAGCTGGGGCTGTGGACGGGAGCCCAGACACGCAGGGGCAGGCCCCAACCACCTGCACACGTCTCTGCTGGGGAGGAGAGCACTAGGGAAATGACGTCTGTCAGGCACCTTCTGGGCGCTCACCGAGTCAGCCTCCGCGTGTGTGGGGCTGCAGACCCCAGCCAGGGCCCCTGTGAGCCTTGTGCTCTCCGTGCTGTGCTGAGTCTGGGTGGTCAAGCAACCGTAAGAATAGACTTCCAGTTGCCCTCACTTTGCCTCTAATAGAGCCCTCAATCTGGAGCGCCTGGCAGTGTGCAACCCACCGGCAACTAAGCCCTCCACAAGAAATCCTGGGGACTAGGTGCAAAGGCAAGGCAGGAGTGGAGCTGAGGCCAGGAAGGCGCCAGTAGCATCTCCCAGTCTCGCGCAGCCCGCTCCTTTCTGGACTGGAAGCCTAGCCGCGAGGCAAGTCTGGGCAAGGCTCGCCAAGGGCAGAGCAGCCTCACGCCAGCAACTCTGCCAGATCGGGCCTCTGAGCAGAGCTGGAGCCTAGCCGTACTGGAAGCGCACTCGGCTCCGCCAAAGCAGTGAATGCAGCCGCACACAGCAGGGCTGCCTTCTCTTCTCCCGAGGAGGCTCGCTTCCCACATGGTGTAAACTAGGCTTCCAGTCGGGGCCCCCTGCGCCTCCCACAGGTCTTGGCTCAGGAGCTGCTTCCCTGAGCTGGGGCTGTGGACGGGAGCCCAGCCACGCAGGGGCAGGCCCCAACCACCTGCACACGTCTCTGCTGGGGAGGAGAGCACTAGGGAAATGACGTCTGTCAGGCACCTTCTGGGCGCTCACCGAGTCAGCCTCAGCGTGTGTGGGGCTGCAGACCACAGGCAGAGGTCCTGTGAGCCTTGAGCTCTCCGTGCTGTGCTGAGTCTGGGTGGTCAAGCAACCGTAAGAATAGACTTTCAGTTGCCCTCACTTTGCCTCTACTAGAGCCCTCAAGCTGGAGCGCTTGGCAGTGTGCAACCCACCTGCAACTAAGCCTTCCACAAGAACGCCTGGGGACTAGGTGCAAAGGCAAGGCAGGAGTGGAGCTGAGGCCAGGAAGGCGCCAGTAGCATCTCCCAGTCTCGCGCAGCCCGCTCCTTTCTGGACTGGAAGCCTAGCCGCGAGGCAAGTCTGGGCAAGGCTCGCCCAGGGCAGAGCAGCCTCACGCCAGCACTCTGCCAGATCGGGCCTCTGAGCAGAGCTGGAGCTCTGCCGTACTGGAGGCGCACTCGGCTCCGCCCAAGCAGTGATTGCAGCCCCACGCATCTGGGCTGCCTCCTCTTCTCCCAAGGAGGCTCGCTTCCCTCATGCTGTGCACTAGGCTTCCAGGCGGGGGCGCCACGCGCCTCCTACAGGTCTTGGCTGAGGAGCTGCTTCCCTGAGCTGGGGCTGCGGACGGGAGCCCAGACACGCAGGGGCAGGCCCCAACCACCTGCACACATCTCTGCTGGGGAGGAGAGCACTAGGGAAATGACGTCTGTCAGGCACCTTCTGGGCGCTCACCGAGTCAGCCTCAGCGTGTGTGGGGCTGCAGACCACAGCCAGAGGCCCTGTGAGCCTTGTGCTCTCCGTGCTGTGCTGAGTCTGGGCGGTCAAGCAACCGTAAGAATAGACTTTCAGTTGCCCTCACTTTGCCTCTACTAGAGCCCTCAAGCTGGAGCGCTTGGCAGTGTGCAACCCACCGGCAACTAAGCCCTCCACAAGAACGCCTGGGGACTAGGTGCAAAGGCAAGGCAGGAGTGGAGCTGAGGCCAGGAAGGCGCCAGTAGCATCTCCCAGTCTCGCGCAGCCCGCTCATTTCTGGACTGGAAGCCTAGCCGCGAGGCAAGTTTGGGCAAGGCTCGCCCATGGCAGAGCAGCCTCACGCCAGCAACTCTGCCAGATCGGGCCTCTGAGCAGAGCTGGAGCTCTGCCGTACTGGAGGCGCACTCGGCTCCGCCAAAGCAGTGATTGCAGCCCCACGCATCTGGGCTGCCTCCTCTTCTCCCAAGGAGGCTCGCTTCCCTCATGCTGTGCACTAGGCTTCCAGGCGGGGGGCCCCGCGCCTCCTACAGGTCTTGGCTGAGGAGCTGCTTCCCTGAGCTGGGGCTGTGGACGGGAGCCCAGACACGCAGGGGCAGGCCCCAACCACCTGCACACGTCTCTGCTGGGGAGGAGAGCACTAGAGAAATGACGTCTGTCAGGCACCTTCTGGGCGCTCACCGAGTCAGCCTCAGCGTGTGTGGGGCTGCAGACCACAGCCAGAGGCCCTGTGAGCCTTGTGCTCTCCGTGCTGTGCTGAGTCTGGGCGGGCAAGCAACCGCTGGAGGAGCCCTGCAGTTGCCCTCCCATTGCCTCTAATAGAGCCCTCTCTGCTGGAGCGCTTGGCAGTGTGCAACCCACCGGCAACTAAGCCCTCCACAAGAACGCCTGAGGACTAGGTGCAAAGGTAAGGCAGGAGTGGTGCTGAGGCCAGGAAGGCGCCAGTAGCATCTCCCAGTCTCGCGCAGCCCGAACCTTTCTGGACTGGAAGCCTAGCCGCGAGGCAAGTCTGGGCAAGGCTCGCCCAGGGCAGAGCAGCCTCACGCCAGCAACTCTGCCAGATCGGGCCTCTGAGCAGAGCTGGAGCTCTGCCGTACTGGAGGCGCACTCGGCTCCGCCAAAGCGGTGAATGCAGCCGCACACAGCAAAGCTGCCTCCTCTTCTCCCGAGGAGGCTCGCTTCCCGCATGCTGTAAACTAGCCTTCCAGGCGGGGCCCCCTGCGCCTCCCACAGGTCTTGGCTCAGGAGCTGCTTCCCTGAGCTGGGGCTGTGGACGGGAGCCCAGACACGCAGGGGCAGGCCCCAACCACCTGCACACGTCTCTGCTGGGGAGGAGAGCACTAGGGAATTGACGTCTGTCAGGCACCTTCTGGGCGCTCACCGAGTCAGCCTCCGCGTGTGTGGGGCTGCAGACCCCAGCCAGGGGCCCTGTGAGCCTTGTGCTCTCCGTGCTGTTCTGAGTCTGTGCGGTCAAGCAACCGTAAGAATAGGCGTTCAGTTGCCCTCACTTTGTCTCTACTAGAGCCCTCAAGCTGGAGCGCTTGGCAGTGTGCAACCCACCGGCAACTAAGCCCTCCACAAGAACGCCTGGGGACTAGGTGCAAAGGCAAGGCAGGAGTGGAGCTGAGGCCAGGAAGGCGCCAGTAGCATCTCCCAGTCTCGCGCAGCCCGCTCCTTTCTGGACTGGAAGCCTAGCCGCGAGGCAAGTCTGGGCAAGGCTCGCCCAGGGCAGAGCAGCCTCACGCCAGCCCTCTGCCAGATCGGGCCTCTGAGCAGAGCTGGAGCTCTGCCGTACTGGAGGCGCACTCGGCTCCGCCCAAGCAGTGATTGCAGCCCCACGCATCTGGGCTGCCTCGTCTTCTCCCAAGGAGGCTCGCTTCCCTCATGCTGTGCACTAGGCTTCCAGGCGGGGGCGCCCCGTGCCTCCTACAGGTCTTGGCTGAGGAGCTGCTTCCCTGAGCTGGGGCTGTGGACGGGAGCCCAGACACGCAGGGGCAGGCCCCAACCACCTGCACACGTCTCTGCTGGGGAGGAGAGCACTAGGGAAATGACGTCTGTCAGGCACCTTCTGGGCGCTCACCGAGTCAGCCTCAGCGTGTGTGGGGCTGCAGACCAGAGCCAGAGGCCCTGTGAGCCTTGTGCTCTCCGTGCTGTGCTGAGTCTGGGCGGTCAAGCAACCGCTGGAGGAGCCCTGCAGTTGCCCTCCCATTGCCTCTAATAGAGCCCTCTCTGCTGTAGCGCTTGGCAGTGTGCAACCCACCGGCAACTAAGCCCTCCACAAGAACGCCTAAGGACTAGGTGCAAAGGTAAGGCAGGAGTGGTGCTGAGGCCAGGAAGGCGCCAGTAGCATCTCCCAGTCTCGCGCAGCCCGCTCCTTTCTGGACTGGAAGCCTAGCCGCGAGAAAAGTCTGGGCAAGGCTCGCCCAGGGCAGAGCAGCCTCACGCCAGCAACTCTGCCAGATCGGGCCTCTGAGCAGAGCTGGAGCTCTGCCGTACTGGAGGCGCACTCGGCTCCGCCAAAGCAGTGAATGCAGCCGCACAGCAGAGCTGCCTCCTCTTCTCCCGAGGAGGCTCGCTTCCCGCATGCTGTAAACTAGCCTTCCAGGCGGGGCCCCCTGCGCCTCCCACAGGTCTTGGCTCAGGAGCTGCTTCCCTCAGCTGGGGCTGTGGACGGGAGCCCAGACACGCAGGGGCAGGGCCCAACCACCTGCACACGTCTCTGCTGGGGAGGAGAGCACTAGGGAATTGACGTCTGTCAGGCACCTTCTGGGCGCTCACCGAGTAAGCCTCCGCGTGTGTGGGGCTGCAGACCCCAGCCAGGGGCCCTGTGAGCCTTGTGCTCTCCGTGCTGTGCTGAGTCTGTGCGGTCAAGCAACCGTAAGAATAGACTTTCAGTTGCCCTCACTTTGCCTCTAATACAGCCCTCAAGCTGGAGCGCTTGGCAGTGTGCAACCCACCGGCAACTAAGCCCTCCACAAGAACGCCTGGGGACTAGGTGCAAAGGCAAGGCAGGAGTGGAGCTGAGGCCAGGAAGGCGCCAGTAGCATCTCCCAGTCTCGCGCAGCCCGCTCCTTTCTGGACTGGAAGCCTAGCCGCGAGGCAAGTCTGGGCAAGGCTCGCCCAGGGCAGAGCAGCCTCACGCCAGCACTCTGCCAGATCGGGCCTCTGAGCAGAGCTGGAGCTCTGCCGTACTGGAGGCGCACTCGGCTCCGCCCAAGCAGTGATTGCAGCCCCACGCATCTGGGCTGCCTCCTCTTCTCCCAAGGAGGCTCGCTTCCCTCATGCTGTGCACAAGGCTTCCAGGCGGGGGCTCCCCGCGCCTCCTACAGGTCTTGGCTGAGGAGCTGCTTCCCTGAGCTGGGGCTGTGGACGGGAGCCCAGACACGCAGGGGCAGGCCCCAACCACCTGCACACGTCTCTGCTGGGGAGGAGAGCACTAGGGAAAAGACGTCTGTCAGGCACCTTCTGGGCGCTCACCGAGTCAGCCTCAGCGTGTGTGGGGCTGCAGACCACAGCCAGAGGCCCTGTGAGCCTTGTGCTCTCCGTGCTGTGCTGAGTCTGGGCGGTCAAGCAACCGCTGGAGGAGCTCTGCAGTTGCCCTCCCATTGCCTCTAATAGAGCCCTCTCGGCTGGAGCGCTTGGCAGTGTGCAACCCACCGGCAACTAAGCCCTCCACAAGAACGCCTGAGGACTAGGTGCAAAGGTAAGGCAGGTGTGGAGCTGAGGCCAGGAAGGCGCCAGTAGCATCTCCCAGTCTCGCGCAGCCCGCTCCTTTCTGGACTGGAAGCCTAGCCGCGAGGCAAGTCTGGGCAAGGCTCGCCCAGGGCAGAGCAGCCTCACGCCAGCACTCTGCCAGATCGGGCCTCTGAGCAGAGCTGGAGCTCTGCCGTACTGGAGGCGCACTCGGCCCCGCCAAAGCAGTGAATGCAGCCGCACACAGCAGGGCTGCTTTCTCTTCTCCCGAGGAGGTTCGCTTCCCGCATGCTGGAAACTAGGCTTCCAGGCGGGGCCCCCTGCGCCCTCCACAGGTCTTGGCTCAGGAGCTGCTTCCCTGAGCTGGGGCTGTGGACGGGAGCCCAGACACGCAGGGGCAGGCTCAAACCACCTGCACACGTCTCTGCTGGGGAGGAGAGCACTAGGGAAATGACGTCTGTCAGGCACCTTCTGGGCGCTCACCGAGTCAGCCTCAGCGTGTGTGGGGCTGCAGACCACAGCCAGAGGCCCTGTGAGCCTTGTGCTCTACGTGCTGTGCTGAGTCTGGGCGGTCAAGCAACCGTAAGAATAGACTTTCAGTTGCCCTCACTTTGCCTCTACTAGAGCCCTCAAGCTGGAGCGCTTGGCAGTGTGCAACCCACCGGCAACTAAGCCCTCCACAAGAACGCCTGGGGACTAGGTGCAAAGGCAAGGCAGGAGTGGAGCTGAGGCCAGGAAGGCGCCAGTAGCATCTCCCAGTCTCGCGCAGCCCGCTCATTTCTGGACTGGAAGCCTAGCCGCGAGGCAAGTCTGGGCAAGGCTCGCCCATGGCAGAGCAGTCTCACGCCAGCAACTCTGCCAGATCGGGCCTCTGAGCAGAGCTGGAGCTCTGCCGTACTGGAGGCGCACTCGGCTCCGCCAAAGCAGTGATTGCAGCCCCACGCATCTGGGCTGCCTCCTCTTCTCCCAAGGAGGCTCGCTTCCCTCATGCTGTGCACTAGGCTTCCAGGCGGGGGGCCCCGCGCCTCCTACAGGTCTTGGCTGAGGAGCTGCTTCCCTGAGCTGGGGCTGTGGACGGGAGCCCAGACACGCAGGGGCAGGCCCCAACCACCTGCACACGTCTCTGCTGGGGAGGAGAGCACTAGGGAAATGACGTCTGTCAGGCACCTTCTGGGCGCTCACCGAGTCAGCATCAGCGTGTGTGGGGCTGCAGACCACAGCCAGAGGCCCTGTGAGCCTTGTGCTCTCCGTGCTGTGCTGAGTCTGGGCGGGCAAGCAACCGCTGGAGGAGCCCTGCAGTTGCCCTCCCATTGCCTCTAATAGAGCCCTCACTGCTGGAGCGCTTGGCAGTGTGCAACCCACCGGCAACTAAGTCCTCTACAAGAACGCCTGGGGACTAGGTGCAAAGGCAAGGCAGGAGTGGAGCTGAGGCCAGGAAGGCGCCAGTAGCATCTCCCAGTCTCGGGCAGCCCGCTCCTTCCTGGACTTGAAGCCTAGCCGCGAGGCAAGTCTGGGCAAGGCTCGCCCAGGGCAGAGCAGCCTCACGCCAGCACTCTGCCAGATCGGGCCTCTGAGCAGAGCTGGAGCTCTGCCGTACTGGAGGCGCACTCAGTTCCGCCAAAGCAGTGAATGCAGCCGCACACAGCAGGGCTGCCTTCTCTTCTCCCGAAGAGGCTCGCTTCCCGCATGCTGTAAACTAGACTTCCAGGCGGGGCCCCCTGCGCCTCCCACAGGTATTTGCTCAGGAGCTGCTTCCCTGAGCTGGGGCTGTGGACGGGAGCCCAGACACGCAGGGGCAGGCCCCAACCACCAGCACACGTCTCTGCTGGGGAGGAGAGCACTAGGGAAATGACGTCTGTCAGGCACCTTCTGGGCGCTCACCGAGTCAGCCTCAGAGTGTGTGGGGCTGCAGACCACAGGCAGAGGTCCTGTGAGCCTTGAGCTCTCCGTGCTGTGCTGAGTCTGGGTGGTCAAGCAACCGTAAGAATAGACTTTCAGTTGCCCTCACTTTGCCTCTACTAGAGCCCTCAAGCTGGAGCGCTTGGCAGTGTGCAACCCACCTGCAACTAAGCCTTCCACAAGAACGCCTGGGGACTAGGTGCAAAGGCAAGGCAGGAGTGGAGCTGAGGCCAGGAAGGCGCCAGTAGCATCTCCCAGTCTCGCGCAGCCCGCTCCTTTCTGGACTGGAAGCCTAGCCGCGAGGCAAGTCTGGGCAAGGCTCGCCCAGGGCAGAGCAGCCTCACGCCAGCACTCTGCCAGATCGGGCCTCTGAGCAGAGCTGGAGCTCTGCCGTACTGGAGGCGCACTCGGCTCCGCCCAAGCAGTGATTGCAGCCCCACGCATCTGGGCTGCCTCCTCTTCTCCCAAGGAGGCTCGCTTCCCTCATGCTGTGCACTAGGCTTCCAGGCGGGGGCGCCACGCGCCTCCTACAGGTCTTGGCTGAGGAGCTGCTTCCCTGAGCTGGGGCTGCGGACGGGAGCCCAGACACGCAGGGGCAGGCCCCAACCACCTGCACACATCTCTGCTGGGGAGGAGAGCACTAGGGAAATGACGTCTGTCAGGCACCTTCTGGGCGCTCACCGAGTCAGCCTCAGCGTGTGTGGGGCTGCAGACCACAGCCAGAGGCCCTGTGAGCCTTGTGCTCTCCGTGCTGTGCTGAGTCTGGGCGGTCAAGCAACCGTAAGAATAGACTTTCAGTTGCCCTCACTTTGCCTCTACTAGAGCCCTCAAGCTGGAGCGCTTGGCAGTGTGCAACCCACCGGCAACTAAGCCCTCCACAAGAACGCCTGGGGACTAGGTGCAAAGGCAAGGCAGGAGTGGAGCTGAGGCCAGGAAGGCGCCAGTAGCATCTCCCAGTCTCGCGCAGCCCGCTCCTTTCTGGACTGGAAGCCTAGCCGCGAGGCAAGTCTGGGCAAGGCTCGCCCAGGGCAGAGCAGCCTCACGCCAGCAACTCTGCCAGATCGGGCCTCTGAGCAGAGCTGGAGCTCTGCCGTACTGGAAGCGCACTCGGCTCCGCCAAAGCAGTGAATGCAGCCGCACACAGCAGGGCTGCCTTCTCTTCTCCCGAGGAGGCTCGCTTCCCACATGCTGTAAACTAGGCTTCCAGGCGGGGCCCCCTGCGCCTCCCACAGTTCTTGGCTCAGGAGCTGCTTCCCTGAGCTGGGGCTGTGGACGGGAGCCCAGACAGGCAGGGGCAGGCCCCAACCACCTGCACACGTCTCTGCTGGGGAGGAGAGCACTAGGGAAATGACGTCTGTCAGGCACCTTCTGGGCGCTCACCGAGTCAGGCTCCGCGTGTGTGGGGCTGCAGACCCCAGCCAGGGGCCCTGTGAGCCTTGTGCTCTCCGTGCTGTGCTGAGTCTGGGCGGTCAAGCAACCGTAAGAATAGACTTCCAGTTGCCCTCACTTTGCCTCTAATAGAGCCCTCAAGCTGGAGCGCTTGGCAGTGTGCAACCCACCTGCAACTAAGCCTTCCACAAGAACGCCTGGGGACTAGGTGCAAAGGCAAGGCAGGAGTGGAGCTGAGGCCAGGAAGGCGCCAGTAGCATCTCCCAGTCTCGCGCAGCCCGCTCCTTTCTGGACTGGAAGCCTAGCCGCGAGGCAAGTCTGGGCAAGGCTCGCCCAGGGCAGAGCAGCCTCACGCCAGCACTCTGCCAGATCGGGCCTCTGAGCAGAGCTGGAGCTCTGCCGTACTGGAGGCGCACTCGGCTCCGCCCAAGCAGTGATTGCAGCCCCACGCATCTGGGCTGCCTCCTCTTCTCCCAAGGAGGCTCGCTTCCCTCATGCTGTGCACTAGGCTTCCAGGCGGGGGCGCCACGCGCCTCCTACAGGTCTTGGCTGAGGAGCTGCTTCCCTGAGCTGGGGCTGCGGACGGGAGCCCAGACACGCAGGGGCAGGCCCCAACCACCTGCACACATCTCTGCTGGGGAGGAGAGCACTAGGGAAATGACGTCTGTCAGGCACCTTCTGGGCGCTCACCGAGTCAGCCTCCGCGTGTGTGGGGCTGCAGACCACAGCCAGAGGCCCTGTGAGCCTTGTGCTCTACGTGCTGTGCTGAGTCTGGGCGGTCAAGCAACCGTAAGAATAGACTTTCAGTTGCCCTCACTTTGCCTCTACTAGAGCCCTCAAGCTGGAGCGCTTGGCAGTGTGCAACCCACCGGCAACTAAGCCCTCCACAAGAACGCCTGGGGACTAGGTGCAAAGGCAAGGCAGGAGTGGAGCTGAGGCCAGGAAGGCGCCAGTAGCATCTCCCAGTCTCGCGCAGCCCGCTCATTTCTGGACTGGATGCCTAGCCGCGAGGCAAGTTTGGGCAAGGCTCGCCCATGGCAGAGCAGCCTCACGCCAGCAACTCTGCCAGATCGGGCCTCTGAGCAGAGCTGGAGCTCTGCCGTACTGGAGGCGCACTCGGCTCCGCCAAAGCAGTGATTGCAGCCCCACGCATCTGGGCTGCCTCCTCTTCTCCCAAGGAGGCTCGCTTCCCTCATGCTGTGCACTAGGCTTCCAGGCGGGGGGCCCCGCGCCTCCTACAGGTCTTGGCTGAGGAGCTGCTTCCCTGAGCTGGGGCTGTGGACGGGAGCCCAGACACGCAGGGGCAGGCCCCAACCACCTGCACACGTCTCTGCTGGGGAGGAGAGCACTAGGGAAATGACGTCTGTCAGGCACCTTCTGGGCGCTCACCGAGTCAGCATCAGCGTGTGTGGGGCTGCAGACCACAGCCAGAGGCCCTGTGAGCCTTGTGCTCTCCGTGCTGTGCTGAGTCTGGGCGGGCAAGCAACCGCTGGAGGAGCCCTGCAGTTGCCCTCCCATTGCCTCTAATAGAGCCCTCACTGCTGGAGCGCTTGGCAGTGTGCAACCCACCGGCAACTAAGTCCTCCACAAGAACGCCTGGGGACTAGGTGCAAAGGCAAGGCAGGAGTGGAGCTGAGGCCAGGAAGGCGCCAGTAACATCTCCCAGTCTCGGGCAGCCCGCTCCTTCCTGGACTGGAAGCCTAGCCGCGAGGCAAGTCTGGGCAAGGCTCACCCAGGGCAGAGCAGCCTCACGCCAGCGACTCTGCCAGATCGGGCCTCTGAGCAGAGCTGGAGCTCTGCCGTACTGGAGGCGCACTCAGTTCCGCCAAAGCAGTGAATGCAGCCGCACACAGCAGGGCTGCCTTCTCTTCTCCCGAAGAGGCTCGCTTCCCGCATGCTGTAAACTAGGCTTCCAGGCGGGGCCCCCTGCGCCTCCCACAGGTATTTGCTCAGGAGCTGCTTCCCTGAGCTGGGGCTGTGGACGGGAGCCCAGACACGCAGGGGCAGGCCCCAACCACCAGCACACGTCTCTGCTGGGGAGGAGAGCACTAGGGAAATGACGTCTGTCAGGCACCTTCTGGGCGCTCACCGAGTCAGCCTCAGAGTGTGTGGGGCTGCAGACCACAGGCAGAGGTCCTGTGAGCCTTGAGCTCTCCGTGCTGTGCTGAGTCTGGGTGGTCAAGCAACCGTAAGAATAGACTTTCAGTTGCCCTCACTTTGCCTCTACTAGAGCCCTCAAGCTGGAGCGCTTGGCAGTGTGCAACCCACCTGCAACTAAGCCTTCCACAAGAACGCCTGGGGACTAGGTGCAAAGGCAAGGCAGGAGTGGAGCTGAGGCCAGGAAGGCGCCAGTAGCATCTCCCAGTCTCGCGCAGCCCGCTCCTTTCTGGACTGGAAGCCTAGCCGCGAGGCAAGTCTGGGCAAGGCTCGCCCAGGGCAGAGCAGCCTCACGCCAGCACTCTGCCAGATCGGGCCTCTGAGCAGAGCTGGAGCTCTGCCGTACTGGAGGCGCACTCGGCTCCGCCCAAGCAGTGATTGCAGCCCCACGCATCTGGGCTGCCTCCTCTTCTCCCAAGGAGGCTCGCTTCCCTCATGCTGTGCACTAGGCTTCCAGGCGGGGGCGCCACGCGCCTCCTACAGGTCTTGGCTGAGGAGCTGCTTCCCTGAGCTGGGGCTGCGGACGGGAGCCCAGACCCGCAGGGGCAGGCCCCAACCACCTGCACACATCTCTGCTGGGGAGGAGAGCACTAGGGAAATGACGTCTGTCAGGCACCTTCTGGGCGCTCACCGAGTCAGCCTCAGCGTGTGTGGGGCTGCAGACCACAGCCAGAGGCCCTGTGAGCCTTGTGCTCTCCGTGCTGTGCTGAGTCTGGGCGGTCAAGCAACCGTAAGAATAGACTTTCAGTTGCCCTCACTTTGCCTCTACTAGAGCCCTCAAGCTGGAGCGCTTGGCAGTGTGCAACCCACCGGCAACTAAGCCCTCCACAAGAACGCCTGGGGACTAGGTGCAAAGGCAAGGCAGGAGTGGAGCTGAGGCCAGGAAGGCGCCAGTAGCATCTCCCAGTCTCGCGCAGCCCGCTCCTTTCTGGACTGGAAGCCTAGCCGCGAGGCAAGTCTGGGCAAGGCTCGCCCAGGGCAGAGCAGCCTCACGCCAGCAACTCTGCCAGATCGGGCCTCTGAGCAGAGCTGGAGCTCTGCCGTACTGGAAGCGCACTCGGCTCCGCCAAAGCAGTGAATGCAGCCGCACACAGCAGGGCTGCCTTCTCTTCTCCCGAGGAGGCTCGCTTCCCACATGCTGTAAACTAGGCTTCCAGGCGGGGCCCCCTGCGCCTCCCACAGTTCTTGGCTCAGGAGCTGCTTCCCTGAGCTGGGGCTGTGGACGGGAGCCCAGACACGCAGGGGCAGGCCCCAACCACCTGCACACGTCTCTGCTGGGGAGGAGAGCACTAGGGAAATGACGTCTGTCAGGCACCTTCTGGGCGCTCACCGAGTCAGCCTCCGCGTGTGTGGGGCTGCAGACCCCAGCCAGGGGCCCTGTGAGCCTTGTGCTCTCCGTGCTGTGCTGAGTCTGGGCGGTCAAGCAACCGTAAGAATAGACTTCCAGTTGCCCTCACTTTGCCTCTAATAGAGCCCTCAAGCTGGAGCGCTTGGCAGTGTGCAACCCACCTGCAACTAAGCCTTCCACAAGAACGCCTGGGGACTAGGTGCAAAGGCAAGGCAGGAGTGGAGCTGAGGCCAGGAAGGCGCCAGTAGCATCTCCCAGTCTCGCGCAGCCCGCTCCTTTCTGGACTGGAAGCCTAGCCGCGAGGCAAGTCTGGGCAAGGCTCGCCCAGGGCAGAGCAGCCTCACGCCAGCACTCTGCCAGATCGGGCCTCTGAGCAGAGCTGGAGCTCTGCCGTACTGGAGGCGCACTCGGCTCCGCCCAAGCAGTGATTGCAGCCCCACGCATCTGGGCTGCCTCCTCTTCTCCCAAGGAGGCTCGCTTCCCTCATGCTGTGCACTAGGCTTCCAGGCGGGGGCGCCACGCGCCTCCTACAGGTCTTGGCTGAGGAGCTGCTTCCCTGAGCTGGGGCTGCGGACGGGAGCCCAGACACGCAGGGGCAGGCCCCAACCACCTGCACACATCTCTGCTGGGGAGGAGAGCACTAGGGAAATGACGTCTGTCAGGCACCTTCTGGGCGCTCACCGAGTCAGCCTCAGCGTGTGTGGGGCTGCAGACCACAGCCAGAGGCCCTGTGAGCCTTGTGCTCTCCGTGCTGTGCTGAGTCTGGGCGGTCAAGCAACCGTAAGAATAGACTTTCAGTTGCCCTCACTTTGCCTCTACTAGAGCCCTCAAGCTGGAGCGCTTGGCAGTGTGCAACCCACCGGCAACTAAGCCCTCCACAAGAACGCCTGGGGACTAGGTGCAAAGGCAAGGCAGGAGTGGAGCTGAGGCCAGGAAGGCGCCAGTAGCATCTCCCAGTCTCGCGCAGCCCGCTCCTTTCTGGACTGGAAGCCTAGCCGCGAGGCAAGTCTGGGCAAGGCTCGCCCAGGGCAGAGCAGCCTCACGCCAGCAACTCTGCCAGATCGGGCCTCTGAGCAGAGCTGGAGCTCTGCCGTACTGGAGGCGCACTCGGCTCCGCCAAAGCAGTGAATGCAGCCGCACACAGCAGGGCTGCCTTCTCTTCTCCCGAGGAGGCTCGCTTCCCACATGCTGTAAACTAGGCTTCCAGGCGGGGCCCCCTGCGCCTCCCTTAGTTCTTGGCTCAGGAGCTGCTTCCCTGAGCTGAGGCTGTGGACCGGAGCCCAGACACGCAGGGGCAGGCCCCAACCACCTGCACACGTCTCTGCTGGGGAGGAGAGCACTAGGGAAATGACGTCTGTCAGGCACCTTCTGGGCGCTCACCGAGTCAGCCTCCGCGTGTGTGGGGCTGCAGACCCCAGCCAGGGGCCCTGTGAGCCTTGTGCTCTCCGTGCTGTGCTGAGTCTGGGCGGTCAAGCAACCGTAAGAATAGACTTCCAGTTGCCCTCACTTTGCCTCTAATAGAGCCCTCAAGCTGGAGCGCTTGGCAGTGTGCAACCCACCGGCAACTAAGCCCTCCACAAGAACGCCTGGGGACTAGGTGCAAAGGCAAGGCAGGAGTGGAGCTGAGGCCAGGAAGGCGCCAGTAGCATCTCCCAGTCTCGAGCAGCCCGCTCCTTTCTGGACTGGAAGCCTAGCCGCGAGGCAAGTCTGGGCAAGGCTCGCCCAGGGCAGAGCAGCCTCACGCCAGCAACTCTGCCAGATCGGGCCTCTGAGCAGAGCTGGAGCTCTGCCGTACTGGAAGCGCACTCGGCTCCGCCAAAGCAGTGAATGCAGCCGCACACAGCAGGGCTGCCTTCTCTTCTCCCGAGGAGGCTCGCTTCCCACATGCTGTAAACTAGGCTTCCAGGCGGGGCCCCCTGCGCCTCCCACAGGTCTTGGCTCAGGAGCTGCTTCCCTGAGCTGGGGCTGTGGACGGGAGCCCAGACACGCAGGGGCAGGCCCCAACCACCTGCACACGTCTCTGCTGGGGAGGAGAGCACTAGGGAAATGACGTCTGTCAGGCACCTTCTGGGCGCTCACCGAGTCAGCCTCCGCGTGTGTGGGGCTGCAGACCCCAGCCACGGCCCCTGTGAGCCTTGTGCTCTCCGTGCTGTGCTGAGTCTGGGCGGTCAAGCAACCGTAAGAATAGACTTCCAGTTGCCCTCACTTTGCCTCTAATAGAGCCCTCAAGCTGGAGCGCTTGGCAGTGTGCAACCCACCGGCAACTAAGCCCTCCACAAGAAATCCTGGGGACTAGGTGCAAAGGCAAGGCAGGAGTGGAGCTGAGGCCAGGAAGGCGCCAGTAGCATCTCCCAGTCTCGCGCAGCCCGCTCCTTTCTGGACTGGAAGCCTAGCCGCGAGGCAAGTCTGGGCAAGGCTCGCCCAGGGCAGAGCAGCCTCACGCCAGCAACTCTGCCAGATCGGGCCTCTGAGCAGAGCTGGAGCTCTGCCGTACTGGAGGCGCACTCGGCTCCGCCAAAGCAGTGATTGCAGCCCCAAGCATCTGGGCTGCCTCCTCTTCTCCCAAGGAGGCTCGCTTCCCTCATGCTGTGCACTTGGCTTCCAGGCTGGGTGCCCCGCGCCTCCGACAGGTCTTGGCTGAGGAGCTGATTCCCTGAGCTGGGGCTGTGGACGGGAGCCCAGACACGCAAGGGCAGGCCCCAACCACCTGCACACGTCTCTGCTGGGGAGGAGAGCACTAGGGAAATGACGTCTGTCAGGCACCTTCTGGGCGCTCACCGAGTCAGCATCAGCGTGTGTGGGGCTGCAGACCACAGCCAGAGGCCCTGTGAGCCTTGTGCTCTCCGTGCTGTGCTGAGTCTGGGCGGTCAAGCAACCGCTGGAGGAGCCCTGCAGTTGCCCTCCCATTGCCTCTAATAGAGCCCTCACTGCTGGAGCGCTTGGCAGTGTGCAACCCACCGGCAACTAAGTCCTCCACAAGAACGCCTGGGGACTAGGTTCAAAGGCAAGGCAGGAGTGGAGCTGAGGCCAGGAAGGCGCCAGTAGCATCTCCCAGTCTCGGGCAGCCCGCTCCTTCCTGGACTGGAAGCCTAGCCGCGAGGCAAGTCTGGGCAAGGCTCACCCAGGGCAGAGCAGCCTCATGCCAGCGACTCTGCCAGATCGGGCCTCTGAGCAGAGCTGGAGCTCTGCCGTACTGGAGGCGCACTCAGTTCCGCCAAAGCAGTGAATGCAGCCGCACACAGCAGGGCTGCCTTCTCTTCTCCCGAAGAGGCTCGCTTC
>NW_027184637.1:2500-7500 GCF_032405125.1 Capricornis sumatraensis
AACCCTAACCCTAACCCTAACCCTAACCCTAACCCTAACCCTAACCCTAACCCTAACCCTAACCCTAACCCTAACCCTAACCCTAACCCTAACCCTAACCCTAACCCTAACCCTAACCCTAACCCTAACCCTAACCCTAACCCTAACCCTAACCCTAACCCTAACCCTAACCCTAACCCTAACCCTAACCCTAACCCTAACCCTAACCCTAACCCTAACCCTAACCCTAACCCTAACCCTAACCCTAACCCTAACCCTAACCCTAACCCTAACCCTAACCCTAACCCTAACCCTAACCCTAACCCTAACCCTAACCCTAACCCTAACCCTAACCCTAACCCTAACCCTAACCCTAACCCTAACCCTAACCCTAACCCTAACCCTAACCCTAACCCTAACCCTAACCCTAACCCTAACCCTAACCCTAACCCTAACCCTAACCCTAACCCTAACCCTAACCCTAACCCTAACCCTAACCCTAACCCTAACCCTAACCCTAACCCTAACCCTAACCCTAACCCTAACCCTAACCCTAACCCTAACCCTAACCCTAACCCTAACCCTAACCCTAACCCTAACCCTAACCCTAACCCTAACCCTAACCCTAACCCTAACCCTAACCCTAACCCTAACCCTAACCCTAACCCTAACCCTAACCCTAACCCTAACCCTAACCCTAACCCTAACCCTAACCCTAACCCTAACCCTAACCCTAACCCTAACCCTAACCCTAACCCTAACCCTAACCCTAACCCTAACCCTAACCCTAACCCTAACCCTAACCCTAACCCTAACCCTAACCCTAACCCTAACCCTAACCCTAACCCTAACCCTAACCCTAACCCTAACCCTAACCCTAACCCTAACCCTAACCCTAACCCTAACCCTAACCCTAACCCTAACCCTAACCCTAACCCTAACCCTAACCCTAACCCTAACCCTAACCCTAACCCTAACCCTAACCCTAACCCTAACCCTAACCCTAACCCTAACCCTAACCCTAACCCTAACCCTAACCCTAACCCTAACCCTAACCCTAACCCTAACCCTAACCCTAACCCTAACCCTAACCCTAACCCTAACCCTAACCCTAACCCTAACCCTAACCCTAACCCTAACCCTAACCCTAACCCTAACCCTAACCCTAACCCTAACCCTAACCCTAACCCTAACCCTAACCCTAACCCTAACCCTAACCCTAACCCTAACCCTAACCCTAACCCTAACCCTAACCCTAACCCTAACCCTAACCCTAACCCTAACCCTAACCCTAACCCTAACCCTAACCCTAACCCTAACCCTAACCCTAACCCTAACCCTAACCCTAACCCTAACCCTAACCCTAACCCTAACCCTAACCCTAACCCTAACCCTAACCCTAACCCTAACCCTAACCCTAACCCTAACCCTAACCCTAACCCTAACCCTAACCCTAACCCTAACCCTAACCCTAACCCTAACCCTAACCCTAACCCTAACCCTAACCCTAACCCTAACCCTAACCCTAACCCTAACCCTAACCCTAACCCTAACCCTAACCCTAACCCTAACCCTAACCCTAACCCTAACCCTAACCCTAACCCTAACCCTAACCCTAACCCTAACCCTAACCCTAACCCTAACCCTAACCCTAACCCTAACCCTAACCCTAACCCTAACCCTAACCCTAACCCTAACCCTAACCCTAACCCTAACCCTAACCCTAACCCTAACCCTAACCCTAACCCTAACCCTAACCCTAACCCTAACCCTAACCCTAACCCTAACCCTAACCCTAACCCTAACCCTAACCCTAACCCTAACCCTAACCCTAACCCTAACCCTAACCCTAACCCTAACCCTAACCCTAACCCTAACCCTAACCCTAACCCTAACCCTAACCCTAACCCTAACCCTAACCCTAACCCTAACCCTAACCCTAACCCTAACCCTAACCCTAACCCTAACCCTAACCCTAACCCTAACCCTAACCCTAACCCTAACCCTAACCCTAACCCTAACCCTAACCCTAACCCTAACCCTAACCCTAACCCTAACCCTAACCCTAACCCTAACCCTAACCCTAACCCTAACCCTAACCCTAACCCTAACCCTAACCCTAACCCTAACCCTAACCCTAACCCTAACCCTAACCCTAACCCTAACCCTAACCCTAACCCTAACCCTAACCCTAACCCTAACCCTAACCCTAACCCTAACCCTAACCCTAACCCTAACCCTAACCCTAACCCTAACCCTAACCCTAACCCTAACCCTAACCCTAACCCTAACCCTAACCCTAACCCTAACCCTAACCCTAACCCTAACCCTAACCCTAACCCTAACCCTAACCCTAACCCTAACCCTAACCCTAACCCTAACCCTAACCCTAACCCTAACCCTAACCCTAACCCTAACCCTAACCCTAACCCTAACCCTAACCCTAACCCTAACCCTAACCCTAACCCTAACCCTAACCCTAACCCTAACCCTAACCCTAACCCTAACCCTAACCCTAACCCTAACCCTAACCCTAACCCTAACCCTAACCCTAACCCTAACCCTAACCCTAACCCTAACCCTAACCCTAACCCTAACCCTAACCCTAACCCTAACCCTAACCCTAACCCTAACCCTAACCCTAACCCTAACCCTAACCCTAACCCTAACCCTAACCCTAACCCTAACCCTAACCCTAACCCTAACCCTAACCCTAACCCTAACCCTAACCCTAACCCTAACCCTAACCCTAACCCTAACCCTAACCCTAACCCTAACCCTAACCCTAACCCTAACCCTAACCCTAACCCTAACCCTAACCCTAACCCTAACCCTAACCCTAACCCTAACCCTAACCCTAACCCTAACCCTAACCCTAACCCTAACCCTAACCCTAACCCTAACCCTAACCCTAACCCTAACCCTAACCCTAACCCTAACCCTAACCCTAACCCTAACCCTAACCCTAACCCTAACCCTAACCCTAACCCTAACCCTAACCCTAACCCTAACCCTAACCCTAACCCTAACCCTAACCCTAACCCTAACCCTAACCCTAACCCTAACCCTAACCCTAACCCTAACCCTAACCCTAACCCTAACCCTAACCCTAACCCTAACCCTAACCCTAACCCTAACCCTAACCCTAACCCTAACCCTAACCCTAACCCTAACCCTAACCCTAACCCTAACCCTAACCCTAACCCTAACCCTAACCCTAACCCTAACCCTAACCCTAACCCTAACCCTAACCCTAACCCTAACCCTAACCCTAACCCTAACCCTAACCCTAACCCTAACCCTAACCCTAACCCTAACCCTAACCCTAACCCTAACCCTAACCCTAACCCTAACCCTAACCCTAACCCTAACCCTAACCCTAACCCTAACCCTAACCCTAACCCTAACCCTAACCCTAACCCTAACCCTAACCCTAACCCTAACCCTAACCCTAACCCTAACCCTAACCCTAACCCTAACCCTAACCCTAACCCTAACCCTAACCCTAACCCTAACCCTAACCCTAACCCTAACCCTAACCCTAACCCTAACCCTAACCCTAACCCTAACCCTAACCCTAACCCTAACCCTAACCCTAACCCTAACCCTAACCCTAACCCTAACCCTAACCCTAACCCTAACCCTAACCCTAACCCTAACCCTAACCCTAACCCTAACCCTAACCCTAACCCTAACCCTAACCCTAACCCTAACCCTAACCCTAACCCTAACCCTAACCCTAACCCTAACCCTAACCCTAACCCTAACCCTAACCCTAACCCTAACCCTAACCCTAACCCTAACCCTAACCCTAACCCTAACCCTAACCCTAACCCTAACCCTAACCCTAACCCTAACCCTAACCCTAACCCTAACCCTAACCCTAACCCTAACCCTAACCCTAACCCTAACCCTAACCCTAACCCTAACCCTAACCCTAACCCTAACCCTAACCCTAACCCTAACCCTAACCCTAACCCTAACCCTAACCCTAACCCTAACCCTAACCCTAACCCTAACCCTAACCCTAACCCTAACCCTAACCCTAACCCTAACCCTAACCCTAACCCTAACCCTAACCCTAACCCTAACCCTAACCCTAACCCTAACCCTAACCCTAACCCTAACCCTAACCCTAACCCTAACCCTAACCCTAACCCTAACCCTAACCCTAACCCTAACCCTAACCCTAACCCTAACCCTAACCCTAACCCTAACCCTAACCCTAACCCTAACCCTAACCCTAACCCTAACCCTAACCCTAACCCTAACCCTAACCCTAACCCTAACCCTAACCCTAACCCTAACCCTAACCCTAACCCTAACCCTAACCCTAACCCTAACCCTAACCCTAACCCTAACCCTAACCCTAACCCTAACCCTAACCCTAACCCTAACCCTAACCCTAACCCTAACCCTAACCCTAACCCTAACCCTAACCCTAACCCTAACCCTAACCCTAACCCTAACCCTAACCCTAACCCTAACCCTAACCCTAACCCTAACCCTAACCCTAACCCTAACCCTAACCCTAACCCTAACCCTAACCCTAACCCTAACCCTAACCCTAACCCTAACCCTAACCCTAACCCTAACCCTAACCCTAACCCTAACCCTAACCCTAACCCTAACCCTAACCCTAACCCTAACCCTAACCCTAACCCTAACCCTAACCCTAACCCTAACCCTAACCCTAACCCTAACCCTAACCCTAACCCTAACCCTAACCCTAACCCTAACCCTAACCCTAACCCTAACCCTAACCCTAACCCTAACCCTAACCCTAACCCTAACCCTAACCCTAACCCTAACCCTAACCCTAACCCTAACCCTAACCCTAACCCTAACCCTAACCCTAACCCTAACCCTAACCCTAACCCTAACCCTAACCCTAACCCTAACCCTAACCCTAACCCTAACCCTAACCCTAACCCTAACCCTAACCCTAACCCTAACCCTAACCCTAACCCTAACCCTAACCCTAACCCTAACCCTAACCCTAACCCTAACCCTAACCCTAA
>NW_027184637.1:312500-415000 GCF_032405125.1 Capricornis sumatraensis
GAAGGCAGCCCTGCTGTGTGCGGCTGCATTCACTGCTTTGGCGGAGCCGAGTGCGCCTCCAGTACGGCAGAGCTCCAGCTCTGCTCAGAGGCCCGATCTGGCAGAGTGCTGGCGTGAGGCTGCTCTGCCCTGGGCGAGCCTTGCCCAGACGTGCCTCGCGGCTAGGCTTCCAGTCCAGAAAGGAGCGGGCTGCGCGAGCCTGGGAGATGCTACTGGCGCCTTCCTGGCCTCAGCTCCACTCCTGCCTTGCCTTTGCACCTAGTCCCCACGCGTTCTTGTGGAGGGCTTAGTTCCCGGTGGGTTGCACACTGCCAAGCGCTCCAGCTTGAGGGCTCTAGTAGAGGCAAAGTGAGGGCAACTGAAAGTCTATTCTTACGGTTGCTTGACCGCCCAGACTCAGCACAGAACGGAGAGCACAAGGCTCACAGGGCCTCTGGCTGTGGTCTGCAGCCCCACACACGCGGAGGCTGACTCGGTGAGCGCCCAGAGGGTGCCTGAAAGACGTCATTTCCCTAGTGCTCTCCTCCCCAGCAGAGACGTGTGCAGGTGGTTGGGGCCTGCCCCTGCGTGTCTGGGCTCCCGTCCACAGCCCCAGCTCAGGGAAGCAGCTCCTCAGCCAAGACCTGTAGCAGGCGCGGGGCGCCCCCGCCTGGAAGCCTAGTGCACAGCATGAGGGAAGCGAGCCTCCTTGGGAGAAGAGGAGGCAGCCCAGATGCGTGGGGCTGCAATCACTGCTTGGGCGGAGCCGAGTGCGCCTCCAGTACGGCAGAGCTCCAGCTCTGCTCAGAGGCCCGATCTGGCAGAGTGCTGGCGTGAGGCTGCTCTGCCCTGGGCGAGCCTTGCCCAGACGTGCCTCGAGGCTTGGCTTCCAGTCCAGAAAGGAGCGGGCTGCGCGAGACTGGGAGATGCTACTGGCGCCTTCCTGGCCTCAGCTCCACTCCTGCCTTGCCTTTGCACCTAGTCCCCAGGCGTTCTTGTGGAGGGCTTAGTTGCCGGTGGGTTGCACACTGCCAAGCGCTCCAGCTTGAGGGCTCTAGTAGAGGCAAAGTGAGGGCAACTGGAAGTCTATTCTTACGGTTGCTTGACCGCCCAGACTCAGCACATCACGGAGAGCACAAGGCTCACAGGGCCTCTGGCTGTGGCTTGCAGCCCCACACACGCGGAGGATGACTCGGTGAGCGCCCAGAGGGTGCCTGACAGGCGTCATTTCCCTAGTGCTCTCCTCCCCAGCAGAGACGTGTGCAGGTGGTTGGGGCCTGCCCCTGCGTGTCTGGGCTCCCGTCCACAGCCCCAGCTCAGGGAAGCAGCTCCTCAGCCAAGACCTGTAGGAGGCGCGGGGCGCCCCCGCCTGGAAGCCTAGTGCACAGCATGAGGGAAGCGAGCCTCCTTGGGAGAAGAGGAGGCAGCCCAGATGCGTGGGGCTGCAATCACTGCTTGGGCGGAGCCGAGTGCGCCTCCAGTACGGCAGAGCTCCAGCTCTGCTCAGAGGCCCGATCTGGCAGAGTGCTGGCGTGAGGCTGCTCTGCCCTGGGCGAGCCTTGCCCAGACGTGCCTCGCGGCTAGGCTTCCAGTCCAAAAAGGAGCGGGCTGCGCGAGCCTGGGAGATGCTACTGGCGCCTTCCTGGCCTCAGCTCCACTCCTGCCTTGCCTTTGCACCTAGTCCCCAGACGTTCTTGTGGAGGACTTAGTTGCCGGTGGGTTGCACACTGCCAAGCGCTCCAGCTTGAGGGCTCTAGTAGAGGCAAAGTGAGGGCAACTGGAAGTCTATTCTTACGGTTGCTTGACCGCCCAGACTCAGCACATCACGGAGAGTACAAGGCTCACAGGGCCCCTGACTGGGGTCTGCAGCCCCACACACGCGGAGGCAGACTCGGTGAGCGCCCAGAAGGTGCCTGACAGACGTCATTTCCCTAGTGCTCTCCTCCCCAGCAGAGACGTGTGCAGGTGGTTGGTGCCTGCCCCTGCGTGTCTGGGCTCCCGTCCACAGCCCCAGCTCAGAGAAGCAGCTCCTGAGCCAAGACCTGTGGGAGGCGCAGGGGGCCCCGCCTGGAAGTCTAGTTTCCAGCATGCGGGAAGCGAGCCTCCTCGGGAGAAGAGAAGGCAGCCCTGCTGTGTGCGGCTGCATTCACTGCTTTGGCGGAGCCGAGTGCGCCTCCAGTACGGCAGAGCTCCAGCTCTGCTCAGAGGCCCGATCTGGCAGAGTGCTGGCGTGAGGCTGCTCTGCCCTGGGCGAGCCTTGCCCAGACGTGCCTCGCGGCTAGGCTTCCAGTCCAGAAAGGAGCGGGCTGCGCGAGCCTGGGAGATGCTACTGGCGCCTTCCTGGCCTCAGCTCCACTCCTGCCTTGCCTTTGCACCTAGTCCCCACGCGTTCTTGTGGAGGGCTTAGTTCCCGGTGGGTTGCACACTGCCAAGCGCTCCAGCTTGAGGGCTCTAGTAGAGGCAAAGTGAGGGCAACTGAAAGTCTATTCTTACGGTTGCTTGACCGCCCAGACTCAGCACAGAACGGAGAGCACAAGGCTCACAGGGCCTCTGGCTGTGGTCTGCAGCCCCACACACGCGGAGGCTGACTCGGTGAGCGCCCAGAGGGTGCCTGAAAGACGTCATTTCCCTAGTGCTCTCCTCCCCAGCAGAGACGTGTGCAGGTGGTTGGGGCCTGCCCCTGCGTGTCTGGGCTCCCGTCCACAGCCCCAGCTCAGGGAAGCAGCTCCTCAGCCAAGACCTGTAGGAGGCGCGGGGCGCCCCCGCCTGGAAGCCTAGTGCACAGCATGAGGGAAGCGAGCCTCCTTGGGAGAAGAGGAGGCAGCCCAGATGCGTGGGGCTGCAATCACTGCTTGGGCGGAGCCGAGTGCGCCTCCAGTACGGCAGAGCTCCAGCTCTGCTCAGAGGCCCGATCTGGCAGAGTGCTGGCGTGAGGCTGCTCTGCCCTGGGCGAGCCTTGCCCAGACGTGCCTCGCGGCTAGGCTTCCAGTCCAGAAAGGAGCGGGCTGCGCGAGCCTGGGAGATGCTACTGGCGCCTTCCTGGCCTCAGCTCCACTCCTGCCTTGCCTTTGCACCTAGTCCCCAGGCGTTCTTGTGGAGGGCTTAGTTGGGGGTGGGTTGCACACTGCCAAGCGCTCCAGCTTGAGGGCTCTAGTAGAGGCAAAGTGAGGGCAACTGAAAGTCTATTCTTACGGTTGCTTGACCGCCCAGACTCAGCACAGAACGGAGAGCACAAGGCTCACAGGGCCTCTGGCTGTGGTCTGCAGCCCCACACACGCGGAGGATGACTCGGTGAGCGCCCAGAGGGTGCCTGACAGGCGTCATTTCCCTAGTGCTCTCCTCCCCAGCAGAGACGTGTGCAGGTGGTTGGGGCCTGCCCCTGCGTGTCTGGGCTCCTGTCCACAGCCCCAGCTCAGGGAAGCATCTCCTGAGCCAAGACCTTTGGGAGGCGCAGGGGGCCCCGCCTCGAAGTCTAGTTTACAGCATGCGGGAAGCGAGCCTCCTCGGGAGAAGAGAAGGCAGCCCTGCTGTGTGCGGCTGCATTCACTGCTTTGGCGGAGCCGAGTGCGCCTCCAGTACGGCAGAGCTCCAGCTCTGCTCAGAGGCCCGATCTGGCAGAGTTGCTGGCGTGAGGCTGCTCTGCCCTGGGCGAGCCTTGCCCAGACTTGCCTCGCGGCTAGGCTTCCAGTCCAGAAAGGAGCGGTCTGCGCGAGACTGGGAGATGCTACTGGCGCCTTCCTGGCCTCAGCACCACTCCTGCCTTACCTTTGCACCTAGTCCTCAGGCGTTCTTGTGGAGAGCTTAGTTGCCGGTGGGTTGCACACTGCCAAGCGCTCCAGCAGAGAGGGCTCTATTAGAGGCAATGGGAGGGCAACTGCAGGGCTCCTCCAGCGGTTGCTTGACCGCCCAGACTCAGCACAGCACGGAGAGCACAAGGCTCACAGGGCCTCTGGCTGTGGTCTGCAGCCCCACACACGCTGAGGCTGACTCGGTGAGCGCCCAGAAGGTGCCTGACAGACGTCATTTCCCTAGTGCTCTCCTCCCCATCAGAGACGTGTGCAGGTGGTTGGGGCCTGCCCCTGCGTGTCTGGGCTCCCGTCCACAGCCCCAGCTCAGAGAAGCAGCTCCTGAGCCAAGACCTGTGGGAGGCGCAGGGGGCCCCGCCTGGAAGTCTAGTTTCCAGCATGCGGGAAGCGAGCCTCCTCGGGAGAAGAGAAGGCAGCCCTGCTGTGTGCGGCTGCATTCACTGCTTTGGCGGAGCCGAGTGCGCCTCCAGTACGGCAGAGCTCCAGCTCTGCTCAGAGGCCCGATCTGGCAGAGTGCTGGCGTGAGGCTGCTCTGCCCTGGGCGAGCCTTGCCCAGACGTGCCTCGCGGCTAGGCTTCCAGTCCAGAAAGGAGCGGGCTGCGCGAGCCTGGGAGATGCTACTGGCGCCTTCCTGGCCTCAGCTCCACTCCTGCCTTGCCTTTGCACCTAGTCCCCACGCGTTCTTGTGGAGGGCTTAGTTCCCGGTGGGTTGCACACTGCCAAGCGCTCCAGCTTGAGGGCTCTAGTAGAGGCAAAGTGAGGGCAACTGAAAGTCTATTCTTACGGTTGCTTGACCGCCCAGACTCAGCACAGAACGGAGAGCACAAGGCTCACAGGGCCTCTGGCTGTGGTCTGCAGCCCCACACACGCGGAGGCTGACTCGGTGAGCGCCCAGAGGGTGCCTGAAAGACGTCATTTCCCTAGTGCTCTCCTCCCCAGCAGAGACGTGTGCAGGTGGTTGGGGCCTGCCCCTGCGTGTCTGGGCTCCCGTCCACAGCCCCAGCTCAGGGAAGCAGCTCCTCAGCCAAGACCTGTAGCAGGCGCGGGGCGCCCCCGCCTGGAAGCCTAGTGCACAGCATGAGGGAAGCGAGCCTCCTTGGGAGAAGAGGAGGCAGCCCAGATGCGTGGGGCTGCAATCACTGCTTGGGCGGAGCCGAGTGCGCCTCCAGTACGGCAGAGCTCCAGCTCTGCTCAGAGGCCCGATCTGGCAGAGTGCTGGCGTGAGGCTGCTCTGCCCTGGGCGAGCCTTGCCCAGACGTGCCTCGCGGCTAGGCTTCCAGTCCAGAAAGGAGCGGGCTGCGCGAGACTGGGAGATGCTACTGGCGCCTTCCTGGCCTCAGCTCCACTCCTGCCTTGCCTTTGCACCTAGTCCCCAGGCGTTCTTGTGGAGGGCTTAGTTGCCGGTGGGTTGCACACTGCCAAGCGCTCCAGCTTGAGGGCTCTAGTAGAGGCAAAGTGAGGGCAACTGGAAGTCTATTCTTACGGTTGCTTGACCGCCCAGACTCAGCACATCACGGAGAGCACAAGGCTCACAGGGCCTCTGGCTGTGGCTTGCAGCCCCACACACGTGGAGGATGACTCGGTGAGCGCCCAGAGGGTGCCTGACAGGCGTCATTTCCCTAGTGCTCTCCTCCCCAGCAGAGACGTGTGCAGGTGGTTGGGGCCTGCCCCTGCGTGTCTGGGCTCCCGTCCACAGCCCCAGCTCAGGGAAGCAGCTCCTCAGCCAAGACCTGTAGGAGGCGCGGGGCGCCCCCGCCTGGAAGCCTAGTGCACAGCATGAGGGAAGCGAGCCTCCTTGGGAGAAGAGGAGGCAGCCCAGATGCGTGGGGCTGCAATCACTGCTTGGGCGGAGCCGAGTGCGCCTCCAGTACGGCAGAGCTCCAGCTCTGCTCAGAGGCCCGATCTGGCAGAGTGCTGGCGTGAGGCTGCTCTGCCCTGGGCGAGCCTTGCCCAGACGTGCCTCGCGGCTAGGCTTCCAGTCCAGAAAGGAGCGGGCTGCGCGAGCCTGGGAGATGCTACTGGCGCCTTCCTGGCCTCAGCACCACTCCTGCCTTACCTTTGCACCTAGTCCTCAGGCGTTCTTGTGGAGGGCTTAGTTGCCGGTGGGTTGCACACTGCCAAGCGCTCCAGCAGAGAGGGCTCTATTAGACGCAATGGGAGGGCAACTGCAGGGCTCCTCCAGCGGTTGCTTGACCGCCCAGACTCAGCACAGCACGGAGAGCACAAGGCTCACAGGGCCTCTGGCTGTGGTCTGCAGCCCCACACACGCTGAGGCTGACTCGGTGAGCGCCCAGAAGTTGCCTGACAGACGTCATTTCCCTAGTGCTCTCCTCCGCAGCAGAGACGTGTGCAGGTGGTTGGGGCCTGCCCCTGCGTGTCTGGGCTCCCGGCCACAGCCCCAGCTCAGGGAAGCAGCTCCTCAGCCAAGACCTGTAGGAGGCGCGGGGCGCCCCCGCCTGGATGCCTAGTGCACAGCATGAGGGAAGCGAGCCTCCTTGGGAGAAGAGGAGGCAGCCCAGATGCGTGGGGCTGCAATCACTGCTTGGGCGGAGCCGAGTGCGCCTCCAGTACGGCAGAGCTCCAGCTCTGCTCAGAGGCCCGATCTGGCAGAGTGCTGGCGTGAGGCTGCTCTGCCCTGGGCGAGCGTTGCCCAGACTTGCCTCGCGGCTAGGCTTCCAGTCCAGAAATGAGCGGGCTGCGCGAGCCTGGGAGATGCTACTGGCGCCTTCCTGGCCTCAAATCCACTCCTGCCTTGCCTTTGCACCTAGTCCCCAGGCGTTCTTGTGGAGGGCTTAGTTGGCGGTGGGTTGCACACTGCCAAGCGCTCCAGCTTGAGGGCTCTAGTAGAGGCAAAGTGAGGGCAACTGGAAGTCTATTCTTACGGTTGCTTGACCGCCCAGACTCAGTACATCACGGAGAGTACAAGGCTCACAGGACCCATGACTGGGGTCTGCAGCCCCACACACGCGGAGGCAGACTCGGTGAGCGCCCAGAGGGTGCCTGAAAGACGTCATTTCCCTAGTGCTCTCCTCCCCAGCAGAGACGTGTGCAGGTGGTTGGGGCCTGCCCCTGCGTGTCTGGGCTCCCGTCCACAGCCCCAGCTCAGGGAAGCAGCTCCTCAGCCAAGACCTGTAGGAGGCGCGGGGCGCCCCCGCCTGGAAGCCTAGTGCACAGCATGAGGGAAGCGAGCCTCCTTGGGAGAAGAGGAGGCAGCCCAGATGCGTGGGGCTGCAATCACTGCTTGGGCGGAGCCGAGTGCGCCTCCAGTACGGCAGAGCTCCAGCTCTGCTCAGAGGCCCGATCTGGCAGAGTGCTGGCGTGAGGCTGCTCTGCCCTGGGCGAGCCTTGCCCAGACGTGCCTCGCGGCTAGGCTTCCAGTCCAGAAAGGAGCGGGCTGCGCGAGCCTGGGAGATGCTACTGGCGCCTTCCTGGCCTCAGCTCCACTCCTGCCTTGCCTTTGCACCTAGTCCCCAGGCGTTCTTGTGGAGGGCTTAGTTGGGGGTGGGTTGCACACTGCCAAGCGCTCCAGCTTGAGGGCTCTAGTAGAGGCAAAGTGAGGGCAACTGAAAGTCTATTCTTACGGTTGCTTGACCGCCCAGACTCAGCACAGAACAGAGAGCACAAGGCTCACAGGGCCTCTGGCTGTGGTCTGCAGCCCCACACACGCGGAGGCTGACTCGGTGAGCGCCCAGAAGGTGCCTGACAGACGTCATTTCCCTAGTGCTCTCCTCCCCAGCAGAGACGTGTGCAGGTGGTTGGTGCCTGCCCCTGCGTGTCTGGGCTCCCGTCCACAGCCCCAGCTCAGAGAAGCAGCTCCTGAGCCAAGACCTGTGGGAGGCGCAGGGGTCCCCGCCTGGAAGTCTAGTTTCCAGCATGCTGGAAGCGAGCCTCCTCGGGAGAAGAGAAGGCAGCCCTGCTGTGTGCGGCTGCATTCACTGCTTTGGCGGAGCCGAGTGCGCCTCCAGTACGGCAGAGCTCCAGCTCTGCTCAGAGGCCCGATCTGGCAGAGTTGCTGGCGTGAGGCTGCTCTGCCCTGGGCGAGCCTTGCCCAGACTTGCCTCGCGGCTAGGCTTCCAGTCCAGAAAGGAGCGGTCTCCGCGAGACTGGGAGATGCTACTGGCGCCTTCCTGGCCTCAGCACCACTCCTGCCTTACCTTTGCACCTAGTCCTCAGGCGTTCTTGTGGAGGGCTTAGTTGCCGGTGGGTTGCACACTGCCAAGCGCTCCAGCTTGAGGGCTCTAGTAGAGGCAAAGTGAGGGCAACTGAAAGTCTATTCTTACGGTTGCTTGACCGCCCAGACTCAGCACAGAACGGAGAGCACAAGGCTCACAGGGCCTCTGGCTGTGGTCTGCAGCCCCACACACGCGGAGGCTGACTCGGTGAGCGCCCAGAGGGTGCCTGAAAGACGTCATTTCCCTAGTGCTCTCCTCCCCAGCAGAGACGTGTGCAGGTGGTTGGGGCCTGCCCCTGCGTGTCTGGGCTCCCGTCCACAGCCCCAGCTCAGGGAAGCAGCTCCTCAGCCAAGACCTGTAGGAGGCGCGGGGCGCCCCCGCCTGGAAGCCTAGTGCACAGCATGAGGGAAGCGAGCCTCCTCGGGAGAAGAGGAGGCAGCCCAGATGCGTGGGGCTGCAATCACTGCTTGGGCGGAGCCGAGTGCGCCTCCAGTACGGCAGAGCTCCAGCTCTGCTCAGAGGCCCGATCTGGCAGAGTGCTGGCGTGAGGCTGCTCTGCCCTGGGCGAGCCTTGCCCAGACGTGCCTCGCGGCTAGGCTTCCAGTCCAGAAAGGAGCGGGCTGCGCGAGCCTGGGAGATGCTACTGGCGCCTTCCTGGCCTCAGCTCCACTCCTGCCTTGCCTTTGCACCTAGTCCCCAGGCGTTCTTGTGGAGGGCTTAGTTGGGGGTGGGTTGCACACTGCCAAGCGCTCCAGCTTGAGGGCTCTAGTAGAGGCAAAGTGAGGGCAACTGAAAGTCTATTCTTACGGTTGCTTGACCGCCCAGACTCAGCACAGAACGGAGAGCACAAGGCTCACAGGGCCTCTGGCTGTGGTCTGCAGCCCCACACACGCGGAGGCTGACTCGGTGAGCGCCCAGAGGGTGCCTGAAAGACGTCATTTCCCTAGTGCTCTCCTCCCCAGCAGAGACGTGTGCAGGTGGTTGGGGCCTGCCCCTGCGTGTCTGGGCTCCCGTCCACAGCCCCAGCTCAGGGAAGCAGCTCCTCAGCCAAGACCTGTAGCAGGCGCGGGGCGCCCCCGCCTGGAAGCCTAGTGCACAGCATGAGGGAAGCGAGCCTCCTTGGGAGAAGAGGAGGCAGCCCAGATGCGTGGGGCTGCAATCACTGCTTGGGCGGAGCCGAGTGCGCCTCCAGTACGGCAGAGCTCCAGCTCTGCTCAGAGGCCCGATCTGGCAGAGTGCTGGCGTGAGGCTGCTCTGCCCTGGGCGAGCCTTGCCCAGACGTGCCTCGCGGCTAGGCTTCCAGTCCAGAAAGGAGCGGGCTGCGCGAGACTGGGAGATGCTACTAGCGCCTTCCTGGCCTCAGCTCCACTCCTGCCTTGCCTTTGCACCTAGTCCCCAGGCGTTCTTGTGGAGGGCTTAGTTGCCGGTCGGTTGCACACTGCCAAGCGCTCCAACTTGAGGGCTCTAGTAGAGGCAAAGTGAGGGCAACTGGAAGTCTATACTTACGGTTGCTTGACCGCCCAGACTCAGCACATCACGGAGAGCACAAGGCTCACAGGGCCTCTGGCTGTGGCTTGCAGCCCCACACACGTGGAGGATGACTCGGTGAGCGCCCAGAGGGTGCCTGACAGGCGTCATTTCCCTAGTGCTCTCCTCCCCAGCAGAGACGTGTGCAGGTGGTTGGGGCCTGCCCCTGCGTGTCTGGGCTCCCGTCCACAGCCCCAGCTCAGGGAAGCAGCTCCTCAGCCAAGACCTGTAGGAGGCGCGGGGCGCCCCCGCCTGGAAGCCTAGTGCACAGCATGAGGGAAGCGAGCCTCCTTGGGAGAAGAGGAGGCAGCCCAGATGCGTGGGGCTGCAATCACTGCTTGGGCGGAGCCGAGTGCGCCTCCAGTACGGCAGAGCTCCAGCTCTGCTCAGAGGCCCGATCTGGCAGAGTGCTGGCGTGAGGCTGCTCTGCCCTGGGCGAGCCTTGCCCAGACGTGCCTCGCGGCTAGGCTTCCAGTCCAGAAAGGAGCGGGCTGCGCGAGCCTGGGAGATGCTACTGGCGCCTTCCTGGCCTCAGCACCACTCCTGCCTTACCTTTGCACCTAGTCCTCAGGCGTTCTTGTGGAGGGCTTAGTTGCCGGTGGGTTGCACACTGCCAAGCGCTCCAGCAGAGAGGGCTCTATTAGACGCAATGGGAGGGCAACTGCAGGGCTCCTCCAGCGGTTGCTTGACCGCCCAGACTCAGCACAGCACGGAGAGCACAAGGCTCACAGGGCCTCTGGCTGTGGTCTGCAGCCCCACACACGCTGAGGCTGACTCGGTGAGCGCCCAGAAGTTGCCTGACAGACGTCATTTCCCTAGTGCTCTCCTCCGCAGCAGAGACGTGTGCAGGTGGTTGGGGCCTGCCCCTGCGTGTCTGGGCTCCCGGCCACAGCCCCAGCTCAGGGAAGCAGCTCCTCAGCCAAGACCTGTAGGAGGCGCGGGGCGCCCCCGCCTGGATGCCTAGTGCACAGCATGAGGGAAGCGAGCCTCCTTGGGAGAAGAGGAGGCAGCCCAGATGCGTGGGGCTGCAATCACTGCTTGGGCGGAGCCGAGTGCGCCTCCAGTACGGCAGAGCTCCAGCTCTGCTCAGAGGCCCGATCTGGCAGAGTGCTGGCGTGAGGCTGCTCTGCCCTGGGCGAGCGTTGCCCAGACTTGCCTCGCGGCTAGGCTTCCAGTCCAGAAATGAGCGGGCTGCGCGAGACTGGGAGATGCTACTGGCGCCTTCCTGGCCTCAAATCCACTCCTGCCTTGCCTTTGCACCTAGTCCCCAGGCGTTCTTGTGGAGGGCTTAGTTGGCGGTGGGTTGCACACTGCCAAGCGCTCCAGCTTGAGGGCTCTAGTAGAGGCAAAGTGAGGGCAACTGGAAGTCTATTCTTACGGTTGCTTGACCGCCCAGACTCAGTACATCACGGAGAGTACAAGGCTCACAGGACCCATGACTGGGGTCTGCAGCCCCACACACGCGGAGGCAGACTCGGTGAGCGCCCAGAGGGTGCCTGAAAGACGTCATTTCCCTAGTGCTCTCCTCCCCAGCAGAGACGTGTGCAGGTGGTTGGGGCCTGCCCCTGCGTGTCTGGGCTCCCGTCCACAGCCCCAGCTCAGGGAAGCAGCTCCTCAGCCAAGACCTGTAGGAGGCGCGGGGCGCCCCCGCCTGGAAGCCTAGTGCACAGCATGAGGGAAGCGAGCCTCCTTGGGAGAAGAGGAGGCAGCCCAGATGCGTGGGGCTGCAATCACTGCTTGGGCGGAGCCGAGTGCGCCTCCAGTACGGCAGAGCTCCAGCTCTGCTCAGAGGCCCGATCTGGCAGAGTGCTGGCGTGAGGCTGCTCTGCCCTGGGCGAGCCTTGCCCAGACGTGCCTCGCGGCTAGGCTTCCAGTCCAGAAAGGAGCGGGCTGCGCGAGCCTGGGAGATGCTACTGGCGCCTTCCTGGCCTCAGCTCCACTCCTGCCTTGCCTTTGCACCTAGTCCCCAGGCGTTCTTGTGGAGGGCTTAGTTGCCGGTGGGTTGCACACTGCCAAGCGCTCCAGCTTGAGGGCTCTAGTAGAGGCAAAGTGAGGGCAACTGAAAGTCTATTCTTACGGTTGCTTGACCGCCCAGACTCAGCACAGAACAGAGAGCACAAGGCTCACAGGGCCTCTGGCTGTGGTCTGCAGCCCCACACACGCGGAGGCTGACTCGGTGAGCGCCCAGAAGGTGCCTGACAGACGTCATTTCCCTAGTGCTCTCCTCCCCAGCAGAGACGTGTGCAGGTGGTTGGTGCCTGCCCCTGCGTGTCTGGGCTCCCGTCCACAGCCCCAGCTCAGAGAAGCAGCTCCTGAGCCAAGACCTGTGGGAGGCGCAGGGGTCCCCGCCTGGAAGTCTAGTTTCCAGCATGCGGGAAGCGAGCCTCCTCGGGAGAAGAGAAGGCAGCCCTGCTGTGTGCGGCTGCATTCACTGCTTTGGCGGAGCCGAGTGCGCCTCCAGTACGGCAGAGCTCCAGCTCTGCTCAGAGGCCCGATCTGGCAGAGTTGCTGGCGTGAGGCTGCTCTGCCCTGGGCGAGCCTTGCCCAGACTTGCCTCGCGGCTAGGCTTCCAGTCCAGAAAGGAGCGGTCTCCGCGAGACTGGGAGATGCTACTGGCGCCTTCCTGGCCTCAGCACCACTCCTGCCTTACCTTTGCACCTAGTCCTCAGGCGTTCTTGTGGAGGGCTTAGTTGCCGGTGGGTTGCACACTGCCAAGCGCTCCAGCTTGAGGGCTCTAGTAGAGGCAAAGTGAGGGCAACTGAAAGTCTATTCTTACGGTTGCTTGACCGCCCAGACTCAGCACAGAACGGAGAGCACAAGGCTCACAGGGCCTCTGGCTGTGGTCTGCAGCCCCACACACGCGGAGGCTGACTCGGTGAGCGCCCAGAGGGTGCCTGAAAGACGTCATTTCCCTAGTGCTCTCCTCCCCAGCAGAGACGTGTGCAGGTGGTTGGGGCCTGCCCCTGCGTGTCTGGGCTCCCGTCCACAGCCCCAGCTCAGGGAAGCAGCTCCTCAGCCAAGACCTGTAGGAGGCGCGGGGCGCCCCCGCCTGGAAGCCTAGTGCACAGCATGAGGGAAGCGAGCCTCCTTGGGAGAAGAGGAGGCAGCCCAGATGCGTGGGGCTGCAATCACTGCTTGGGCGGAGCCGAGTGCGCCTCCAGTACGGCAGAGCTCCAGCTCTGCTCAGAGGCCCGATCTGGCAGAGTGCTGGCGTGAGGCTGCTCTGCCCTGGGCGAGCCTTGCCCAGACGTGCCTCGCGGCTAGGCTTCCAGTCCAGAAAGGAGCGGGCTGCGCGAGCCTGGGAGATGCTACTGGCGCCTTCCTGGCCTCAGCTCCACTCCTGCCTTGCCTTTGCACCTAGTCCCCAGGCGTTCTTGTGGAGGGCTTAGTTGGGGGTGGGTTGCACACTGCCAAGCGCTCCAGCTTGAGGGCTCTAGTAGAGGCAAAGTGAGGGCAACTGAAAGTCTATTCTTACGGTTGCTTGACCGCCCAGACTCAGCACAGAACGGAGAGCACAAGGCTCACAGGGCCTCTGGCTGTGGTCTGCAGCCCCACACACGCGGAGGCTGACTCGGTGAGCGCCCAGAGGGTGCCTGAAAGACGTCATTTCCCTAGTGCTCTCCTCCCCAGCAGAGACGTGTGCAGGTGGTTGGGGCCTGCCCCTGCGTGTCTGGGCTCCCGTCCACAGCCCCAGCTCAGGGAAGCAGCTCCTCAGCCAAGACCTGTAGCAGGCGCGGGGCGCCCCCGCCTGGAAGCCTAGTGCACAGCATGAGGGAAGCGAGCCTCCTTGGGAGAAGAGGAGGCAGCCCAGATGCGTGGGGCTGCAATCACTGCTTGGGCGGAGCCGAGTGCGCCTCCAGTACGGCAGAGCTCCAGCTCTGCTCAGAGGCCCGATCTGGCAGAGTGCTGGCGTGAGGCTGCTCTGCCCTGGGCGAGCCTTGCCCAGACGTGCCTCGCGGCTAGGCTTCCAGTCCAGAAAGGAGCGGGCTGCGCGAGACTGGGAGATGCTACTAGCGCCTTCCTGGCCTCAGCTCCACTCCTGCCTTGCCTTTGCACCTAGTCCCCAGGCGTTCTTGTGGAGGGCTTAGTTGCCGGTGGGTTGCACACTGCCAAGCGCTCCAACTTGAGGGCTCTAGTAGAGGCAAAGTGAGGGCAACTGGAAGTCTATACTTACGGTTGCTTGACCGCCCAGACTCAGCACATCACGGAGAGCACAAGGCTCACAGGGCCTCTGGCTGTGGCTTGCAGCCCCACACACGTGGAGGATGACTCGGTGAGCGCCCAGAGGGTGCCTGACAGGCGTCATTTCCCTAGTGCTCTCCTCCCCAGCAGAGACGTGTGCAGGTGGTTGGGGCCTGCCCCTGCGTGTCTGGGCTCCCGTCCACAGCCCCAGCTCAGGGAAGCAGCTCCTCAGCCAAGACCTGTAGGAGGCGCGGGGCGCCCCCGCCTGGAAGCCTAGTGCACAGCATGAGGGAAGCGAGCCTCCTTGGGAGAAGAGGAGGCAGCCCAGATGCGTGGGGCTGCAATCACTGCTTGGGCGGAGCCGAGTGCGCCTCCAGTACGGCAGAGCTCCAGCTCTGCTCAGAGGCCCGATCTGGCAGAGTGCTGGCGTGAGGCTGCTCTGCCCTGGGCGAGCCTTGCCCAGACGTGCCTCGCGGCTAGGCTTCCAGTCCAGAAAGGAGCGGGCTGCGCGAGCCTGGGAGATGCTACTGGCGCCTTCCTGGCCTCAGCACCACTCCTGCCTTACCTTTGCACCTAGTCCTCAGGCGTTCTTGTGGAGGGCTTAGTTGCCGGTGGGTTGCACACTGCCAAGCGCTCCAGCAGAGAGGGCTCTATTAGACGCAATGGGAGGGCAACTGCAGGGCTCCTCCAGCGGTTGCTTGACCGCCCAGACTCAGCACAGCACGGAGAGCACAAGGCTCACAGGGCCTCTGGCTGTGGTCTGCAGCCCCACACACGCTGAGGCTGACTCGGTGAGCGCCCAGAAGTTGCCTGACAGACGTCATTTCCCTAGTGCTCTCCTCCGCAGCAGAGACGTGTGCAGGTGGTTGGGGCCTGCCCCTGCGTGTCTGGGCTCCCGGCCACAGCCCCAGCTCAGGGAAGCAGCTCCTCAGCCAAGACCTGTAGGAGGCGCGGGGCGCCCCCGCCTGGATGCCTAGTGCACAGCATGAGGGAAGCGAGCCTCCTTGGGAGAAGAGGAGGCAGCCCAGATGCGTGGGGCTGCAATCACTGCTTGGGCGGAGCCGAGTGCGCCTCCAGTACGGCAGAGCTCCAGCTCTGCTCAGAGGCCCGATCTGGCAGAGTGCTGGCGTGAGGCTGCTCTGCCCTGGGCGAGCGTTGCCCAGACTTGCCTCGCGGCTAGGCTTCCAGTCCAGAAATGAGCGGGCTGCGCGAGACTGGGAGATGCTACTGGCGCCTTCCTGGCCTCAAATCCACTCCTGCCTTACCTTTGCACCTAGTCCCCAGGCGTTCTTGTGGAGGGCTTAGTTGGCGGTGGGTTGCACACTGCCAAGCGCTCCAGCTTGAGGGCTCTAGTAGAGGCAAAGTGAGGGCAACTGGAAGTCTATTCTTACGGTTGCTTGACCGCCCAGACTCAGTACATCACGGAGAGTACAAGGCTCACAGGACCCATGACTGGGGTCTGCAGCCCCACACACGCGGAGGCAGACTCGGTGAGCGCCCAGAGGGTGCCTGAAAGACGTCATTTCCCTAGTGCTCTCCTCCCCAGCAGAGACGTGTGCAGGTGGTTGGGGCCTGCCCCTGCGTGTCTGGGCTCCCGTCCACAGCCCCAGCTCAGGGAAGCAGCTCCTCAGCCAAGACCTGTAGGAGGCGCGGGGCGCCCCCGCCTGGAAGCCTAGTGCACAGCATGAGGGAAGCGAGCCTCCTTGGGAGAAGAGGAGGCAGCCCAGATGCGTGGGGCTGCAATCACTGCTTGGGCGGAGCCGAGTGCGCCTCCAGTACGGCAGAGCTCCAGCTCTGCTCAGAGGCCCGATCTGGCAGAGTGCTGGCGTGAGGCTGCTCTGCCCTGGGCGAGCCTTGCCCAGACGTGCCTCGCGGCTAGGCTTCCAGTCCAGAAAGGAGCGGGCTGCGCGAGCCTGGGAGATGCTACTGGCGCCTTCCTGGCCTCAGCTCCACTCCTGCCTTGCCTTTGCACCTGGTCCCCAGGCGTTCTTGTGGAGGGCTCAGTTGCCCGTGGGTTGCACACTGCCAAGCGCTCCAGCTTGAGGGCTCTAGTAGAGGCAAAGTGAGGGCAACTGAAAGTCTATTCTTACGGTTGCTTGACCGCCCAGACTCAGCACAGAACGGAGAGCACAAGGCTCACAGGGCCTCTGGCTGTGGTTTGCAGCCCCACACACGCGGAGGATGACTCGGTGAGCGCCCAGAGGGTGCCTGACAGGCGTCATTTCCCTAGTGCTCTCCTTCCCAGCAGAGACGTGTGCAGGTGGTTGGGGCCTGCCCCTGCGTGTCTGGGCTCCTGTCCACAGCCCCAGCTCAGGGAAGCAGCTCCTGAGCCAAGACCTTTGGGAGGCGCAGGGGGCCCCGCCTGGAAGTCTAGTTTACAGCATGCGGGAAGCGAGCCTCCTCGGGAGAAGAGAAGGCAGCCCTGCTGTGTGCGGCTGCATTCACTGCTTTGGCGGAGCCGAGTGCGCCTCCAGTACGGCAGAGCTCCAGCTCTGCTCAGAGGCCCGATCTGGCAGAGTTGCTGGCGTGAGGCTGCTCTGCCCTGGGCGAGCCTTGCCCAGACTTGCCTCGCGGCTAGGCTTCCAGTCCAGAAAGGAGCGGTCTGCGCGAGACTGGGAGATGCTACTGGCGCCTTCCTGGCCTCAGCACCACTCCTGCCTTACTTTTGCACCTACTCCTCAGGCGTTCTTGTGGAGAGCTTAGTTGCCGGTGGGTTGCACACTGCCAAGCGCTCCAGCAGAGAGGGCTCTATTAGAGGCAATGGTAGGGCAACTGCAGGGCTCCTCCAGCGGTTGCTTGACCGCCCAGACTCAGCACAGCACGGAGAGCACAAGGCTCACAGGGCCTCTGGCTGTGGTCTGCAGCCCCACACACGCTGAGGCTGACTCGGTGAGCGCCCAGAAGGTGCCTGACAGACGTCATTTCCCTAGTGCTCTCCTCCCCATCAGAGACGTGTGCAGGTGGTTGGGGCCTGCCCCTGCGTGTCTGGGCTCCCGTCCACAACCCCAGCTCAAGGAAGCAGCTCCGGAGCCAAGACCTGTGGGAGGCGCAGGGGGGCCCGCCTGGAAGTCTAGTTTACAGCATGCGGGAAGCGAGCCTCCTCGGGAGAAGAGAAGGCAGCCCTGCTGTGTGTGGCTGCATTCACTGCTTTGGCGGAGCCGAGTGCGCCTCCAGTACGGCAGAGCTCCAGCTCTGCTCAGAGGCCCGATCTGGCAGAGTTGCTGGCGTGAGGCTGCTCTGCCCTGGGCGAGCCTTGCCCAGACTTGCCTCGCGGCTAGGCTTCCAGTCCAGAAAGGAGCGGTCGGCGCGAGACTGGGAGATGCTACTGGCGCCTTCCTGGCCTCAGCACCACTCCTGCCTTACCTTTGCACCTAGTCCTCAGGCGTTCTTGTGGAGGGCTTAGTTGCCGGTGGGTTGCACACTGCCAAGCGCTCCAGCTTGAGGGCTCTAGTAGAGGCAAAGTGAGGGCAACTGAAAGTCTATTCTTACGGTTGCTTGACCGCCCAGCCTCAGCACAGAACGGAGAGCACAAGGCTCACAGGGCCTCTGGCTGTGGTCTGCAGCCCCACACACGCGGAGGCTGACTCGGTGAGCGCCCAGAGGGTGCCTGAAAGACGTCATTTCCCTAGTGCTCTCCTCCCCAGCAGAGACGTGTGCAGGTGGTTGGGGCCTGCCCCTGCGTGTCTGGGCTCCCGGCCACAGCCCCAGCTCAGGGAAGCAGCTCCTCAGCCAAGACCTGTAGGAGGCGCGGGGCGCCCCCGCCTGGAAGCCTAGTGCAGAGCATGAGGGAAGCGAGCCTCCTTGGGAGAAGAGGAGGCAGCCCAGATTCGTGGGGCTGCAATCACTGCTTGGGCGGAGCTGAGTGCGCCTCCAGTACGGCAGAGCTCCAGCTCTGCTCAGAGGCCCGATCTGGCAGAGTGCTGGCGTGAGGCTGCTCTGCCCTGGGCGAGCCTTGCCCAGACGTGCCTCGCGGCTAGGCTTCCAGTCCAGAAAGGAGCGGGCTGCGCGAGCCTGGGAGATGCTACTGGCGCCTTCCTGGCCTCAGCTCCACTCCTGCCTTGCCTTTGCACCTAGTCCCCAGGCGTTCTTGTGGAGGGCTTAGTTGCCGGTGGGTTGCACACTGCCAAGCGCTCCAGCTTGAGGGCTCTAGTAGAGGCAAAGTGAGGGCAACTGAAAGTCTATTCTTACGGTTGCTTGACCGCCCAGACTCAGCACAGAACGGAGAGCACAAGGCTCACAGGGCCTCTGGCTGTGGTTTGCAGACCCACACACGCGGAGGCTGACTCGGTGAGCGCCCAGAGGGTGACTGACAGGCGTCATTTCCCTAGTGCTCTCCTCCCCAGCAGAGACGTGTGCAGGTGGTTGGGGCCTGCCCCTGCGTGTCTGGGCTCCCGTCCACAGCCCCAGCTCAGAGAAGCATCTCCTGAGCCAAGACCTGTGGGAGGCGCAGGGGGCCCCGCCTGGAAGTCTAGTTTCCAGCATGCGGGAAGCGAGCCTCCTCGGGAGAAGAGAAGGCAGCCCTGCTGTGTGCGGCTGCATTCACTGCTTTGGCGGAGCCGAGTGCGCCTCCAGTACGGCAGAGCTCCAGCTCTGCTCAGAGGCCCGATCTGGCAGAGTTGCTGGCGTGAGGCTGCTCTGCCCTGGGCGAGCCTTGCCCAGACTTGCCTCGCGGCTAGGCTTCCAGTCCAGAAAGGAGCGGTCTGCACGAGACTGGGAGATGCTACTGGCTCCTTCCTGGCCTCAGCACCACTCCTGCCTTACCTTTGCACCTAGTCCTCAGGCGTTCTTGTGGAGGGCTTAGTTGCCGGTGGGTTTCACACTCCCAAGCGCTCCAGCAGAGAGGGCTCTATTAGAGGCAATGGGAGGGCAACTGCAGGGCTCCTCCAGCGGTTGCTTGACCGCCCAGACTCAGCACAGCACGGAGAGCACAAGGCTCACAGGGCCTCTGGCTGTGGTCTGCAGCCCCACACACGCTGAGGCTGACTCGGTGAGCGCCCAGAAGGTGCCTGACAGACGTCATTTCCCTAGTGCTCTCCTCCCCATCAGAGACGTGTGCAGGTGGTTGGGGCCTGCCCCTGCGTGTCTGGGCTCCCGTCCACAACCCCAGATCAGGGAAGCAGCTCCGGAGCCAAGACCTGTGGGAGGCGCAGGGGGCCCCGCCTGGAAGTCTAGTTTACAGCATGCGGGAAGCGAGCCTCCTCGGGAGAAGAGAAGGCAGCCCTGCTGTGTGTGGCTGCATTCACTGCTTTGGCGGAGCCGAGTGCGCCTCCAGTACGGCAGAGCTCCAGCTCTGCTCAGAGGCCCGATCTGGCAGAGTTGCTGGCGTGAGGCTGCTCTGCCCTGGGCGAGCCTTGCCCAGACTTGCCTCGCGGCTAGGCTTCCAGTCCAGAAAGGAGCGGTCTGCGCGAGACTGGGAGATGCTACTGGCGCCTTCCTGGCCTCAGCACCACTCCTGCCTTACCTTTGCACCTAGTCCTCAGGCGTTCTTGTGGAGGGCTTAGTTGCCGGTGGGTTGCACACTGCCAAGCGCTCCAGCTTGAGGGCTCTAGTAGAGGCAAAGTGAGGGCAACTGAAAGTCTATTCTTACGGTTGCTTGACCGCCCAGACTCAGCACAGAACGGAGAGCACAAGGCTCACAGGGCCTCTGGCTGTGGTCTGCAGCCCCACACACGCGGAGGCTGACTCGGTGAGCGCCCAGAGGGTGCCTGAAAGACGTCATTTCCCTAGTGCTCTCCTCCCCAGCAGAGACGTGTGCAGGTGGTTGGGGCCTGCCCCTGCGTGTCTGGGCTCCCGTCCACAGCCCCAGCTCAGGGAAGCAGCTCCTCAGCCAAGACCTGTAGGAGGCGCGGGGCTCCCCCGCCTGGAAGCCTAGTGCACAGCATGAGGGAAGCGAGCCTCCTTGGGAGAAGAGGAGGCAGCCCAAATGCGTGGGGCTGCAATCACTGCTTGGGCGGAGCCGAGTGCGCCTCCAGTACGGCAGAGCTCCAGCTCTGCTCAGAGGCCCGATCTGGCAGAGTGCTGGCGTGAGGCTGCTCTGCCCTGGGCGAGCCTTGCCCAGACGTGCCTCGCGGCTAGGCTTCCAGTCCAGAAAGGAGCGGGCTGCGCGAGCCTGGGAGATGCTACTGGCGCCTTCCTGGCCTCAGCTCCACTCCTGCCTTGCCTTTGCACCTAGTCCCCAGGCGTTCTTGTGGAGGGCTTAGTTGCCGGTGGGTTGCACACTGCCAAGCGCTCCAGCTTGAGGGCTCTAGTAGAGGCAAAGTGAGGGCAACTGAAAGTCTATTCTTACGGTTGCTTGACCGCCCAGACTCAGCACAGAACGGAGAGCACAAGGCTCACAGGGCCTCTGGCTGTGGTTTGCAGACCCACACACCGGAGGCTGACTCGGTGAGCGCCCAGAGGGTGACTGACAGGCGTCATTTCCCTAGTGCTCTCCTCCCCAGCAGAGACGTGTGCAGGTGGTTGGGGCCTGCCCCTGCGTGTCTGGGCTCCTGTCCACAGCCCCAGCTCAGGGAAGCAGCTCCTGAGCCAAGACCTGTGGGAGGCGCAGGGGGCCCCGCCTGGAAGTCTAGTTTACAGCATGCGGGAAGCGAGCCTCCTCGGGAGAAGAGAAGGCAGCCCTGCTGTGTGCGGCTGCATTCACTGCTTTGGCGGAGCCGAGTGCGCCTCCAGTACGGCAGAGCTCCAGCTCTGCTCAGAGGCCCGATCTGGCAGAGTTGCTGGCGTGAGGCTGCTCTGCCCTGGACGAGCCTTGCCCAGACTTGCCTCGCGGCTAGGCTTCCAGTCCAGAAAGGAGCGGGCTGCGCGAGACTGGGAGATGCTACTGGCGCCTTCCTGGCCTATGCTCCACTCCTGCCTTGCCTTTGCAACTAGTCCCCAGGCGTTCTTGTGGAGGGCTTAGTTGCCGGTGGGTTGCACACTGCCAAGCGCTCCAGCTTGAGGGCTCTAGTAGAGGCAAAGTGAGGGCAACTGAAAGTATATTCTTATGGTTGCTTGACAGCCCAGACTCAGCACAGCACGGAGAGCACAAGGCTCACAGGGCCTCTGGCTGTGGTCTGCATCCCCACACACGCTGAGGCTGACTCGGTGAGCGCCCAGAAGGTGCCTGACAGACGTCATTTCCCTAGTGCTCTCCTCCCCAGCAGAGACGTGTGCAGGTGGTTGGGGCCTGCCCCTGCGTGTCTGGGCTCCCGTCCACAGCCCCAGCTCAGGGAAGCAGCTCCTGAGCCAAGACCTGTGGGAGGCGCAGGGAGCCCCTCCTGGAAGCCTAGTTTACAGCATGCGAGAAGCGAGCCTCCTCGGGAGAAGAGAAGGCAGCCCTGCTGTGTGCGGCTGCATTCACTGCTTTGGCGGAGCCGAGTGCACCTCCAGTACGGCAGAGCTCCAGCTCTGCTCAGAGGCCCGATCTGGCAGAGGGCTGGCGTGAGGCTGCTCTGCCCTGGGCGAGCCTTGCCCAGACTTGCCTCGCGGCTAGGCTTCCAGTCCAGAAAGGAGCGGTCTGCGCGAGACTGGGAGATGCTACTGGCGCCTTCCTGGCCTCAGCACCACTCCTGCCTTACCTTTGCACCTAGTCCTCAGGCGTTCTTGTGGAGGGCTTAGTTGCCGGTGGGTTGCACACTGCCAAGCGCTCCAGCAGAGAGAGCTCTATTAGAGGCAATGGGAGGGCAACTGCAGGGCTCCTCCAGCGGTTGCTTGACCGCCCAGACTCAGCACAGCACGGAGAGCACAAGGCTCACAGGGCCTCTGGCTGTGGTCTGCAGCCCCACACACGCTGAGGCTGACTCGGTGAGCGCCCAGAAGTTGCCTGACAGACGTCATTTCCCTAGTGCTCTCCTCCGCAGCAGAGACGTGTGCAGGTGGTTGGGGCCTGCCCCTGCGTGTCTGGGCTCCCGGCCACAGCCCCAGCTCAGGGAAGCAGCTCCTCAGCCAAGACCTGTAGGAGGCGCGGGGCGCCTCCGCCTGGAAGCCTAGTGCACAGCATGAGGGAAGCGAGCCTCCTTGGGAGAAGAGGAGGCAGCCCAGATGCGTGGGGCTGCAATCACTGCTTGGGCGGAGCCGAGTGCGCCTCCAGTACGGCAGAGCTCCAGCTATGCTCAGAGGCCCGATCTGGCAGAGTGCTGGCGTGAGGCTGCTCTGCCCTGGGCGAGCGTTGCCCAGACTTGCCTCGCGGCTAGGCTTCCAGTCCAGAAATGAGCGGGCTGCGCGAGACTGGGAGATGCTACTGGCGCCTTCCTGGCCTCAGCTCCACTCCTGCCTTGCCTTTGCACCTAGTCCCCAGGCGTTCTTGTGGAGGGCTTAGTTGCCGGTGGGTTGCACACTGCCAAGCGCTGCAGCTTGAGGGCTCTACTAGAGGCAAAGTGAGGGCAACTGAAAGTCTATTCTTACGGTTGCTTGACTGCCCAGACTCAGCACAGAACGGAGAGCACAAGGCTCACAGGGCCTCTGGCTGTGGTTTGCAGCCCCACACACGCGGAGGCTGACTCGGTGAGCGCCCAGAGGGTGCCTGACAGGCGTCATTTCCCTAGTGCTCTCCTCCCCAGCAGAGACGTGTGCAGGTGGTTGGGGCCTGCCCCTGCGTGTCTGGGCTCCCGTCCACAGCCCCAGCTCAGGATAGCAGCTCCTCAGCCAAGACCTGTAGGAGGCGCGGGGCGACCCCGCCTGGAAGCCTAGTGCAGAGCATGAGGGAAGCGAGCCTCCTCGGGAGAAGAGAAGGCAGCCCTGCTGTGTGCAGCTGCATTCACTGCTTTGGCGGAGCCGAGTACACCTCCAGTACGGCAGAGCTCCAGCTCTGCTCAGAGGCCCGATCTGGCAGAGGGCTGGCGTGAGGCTGCTCTGCCCTGGGCGAGCCTTGCCCAGACTTGCCTCGCGGCTAGGCTTCCAGTCCAGAAAGGAGCGGTCTGCGCGAGACTGGGAGATGCTACTGGCGCCTTCCTGGCCTCAGCACCACTCCTGCCTTACCTTTGCACCTAGTCCTCAGGCGTTCTTGTGGAGGGCTTAGTTGCCGGTGGGTTGCACACTGCCAAGCGCTCCAGCAGAGAGGGCTCTATTAGAGGCAATGGGAGGGCAACTGCAGGGCTCCTCCAGCGGTTGCTTGAACGCCCAGACTCAGCACAGCACGGAGAGCACAAGGCTCACAGGGCCTCTGGCTGTGGTCTGCAGCCCCACACACGCGGAGGCTGACTCGGTGAGCGCCCAGAAGGTGCCAGAAAGACGTCATTTCCCCAGTGCTCTCCTCCCCAGCAGAGACGTGTGCAGGTGGTTGGGGCCTGCCCCTGCGTGTCTGGGCTCCCGTCCACAGCCCCAGCTCAGGGAAGCAGCTCCTCAGCCAAGACCTGTAGGAGGCGCGGGGCGCCCCCGCCTGGAAGCCTAGTGCACAGCATGCGGGAAGCGAGCCTCCTTGGGAGAAGAGGAGGCAGCCCAGATGCGTGGGGCTGCAATCACTGCTTGGGCGGAGCCGAGTGCGCCTCCAGTACGGCAGAGCTCCAGCTCTGCTCAGAGGCCCGATCTGGCAGAGTGCTGGCGTGAGGCTGCTCTGCCCTGGGCGAGCGTTGCCCAGACTTGCCTCGCGGCTAGGCTTCCAGTCCAGAAAGGAGCGGGCTGCGCGATACTTGGTGATGCTTCTGGCGCCTTCCTGGCCTCAGCTCCACTCCTGCCTTGCCTTTGCACTTAGTCCCCTGGCGTTCTTGTGGAGGGCTTAGTTGCCGGTGGGTTGCACACTGCCAAGCGCTCCAGCTTGAGGGCTCTAGTAGAGCAAAGTGAGGGCAACTGGAAGTCTATTCTTACGGTTGCTTGACCGCCCAGACTCAGCACAGCACGGAGAGCACAAGGCTCACAGGGCCTCTGGCTGTGGTCTGCAGCCCCACACACGCTGAGGCTGACTCGGTGAGCGCCCAGAAGGTGCCTGACAGACGTCATTTCCCTAGTGCTCTCCTCCCCATCAGAGACGTGTGCAGGTGGTTGGGGCCTGCCCCTGCGTGTCTGGGCTCCCGTCCACAACCCCAGCTCAAGGAAGCAGCTCCGGAGCCAAGACCTGTGGGAGGCGCAGGGGGGCCCGCCTGGAAGTCTAGTTTACAGCATGCGGGAAGCGAGCCTCCTCGGGAGAAGAGAAGGCAGCCCTGCTGTGTGTGGCTGCATTCACTGCTTTGGCGGAGCCGAGTGCGCCTCCAGTACGGCAGAGCTCCAGCTCTGCTCAGAGGCCCGATCTGGCAGAGTTGCTGGCGTGAGGCTGCTCTGCCCTGGGCGAGCCTTGCCCAGACTTGCCTCGCGGCTAGGCTTCCAGTCCAGAAAGGAGCGGTCGGCGCGAGACTGGGAGATGCTACTGGCGCCTTCCTGGCCTCAGCACCACTCCTGCCTTACCTTTGCACCTAGTCCTCAGGCGTTCTTGTGGAGGGCTTAGTTGCCGGTGGGTTGCACACTGCCAAGCGCTCCAGCTTGAGGGCTCTAGTAGAGGCAAAGTGAGGGCAACTGAAAGTCTATTCTTACGGTTGCTTGACCGCCCAGCCTCAGCACAGAACGGAGAGCACAAGGCTCACAGGGCCTCTGGCTGTGGTCTGCAGCCCCACACACGCGGAGGCTGACTCGGTGAGCGCCCAGAGGGTGCCTGAAAGACGTCATTTCCCTAGTGCTCTCCTCCCCAGCAGAGACGTGTGCAGGTGGTTGGGGCCTGCCCCTGCGTGTCTGGGCTCCCGGCCACAGCCCCAGCTCAGGGAAGCAGCTCCTCAGCCAAGACCTGTAGGAGGCGCGGGGCGCCCCCGCCTGGAAGCCTAGTGCAGAGCATGAGGGAAGCGAGCCTCCTTGGGAGAAGAGGAGGCAGCCCAGATTCGTGGGGCTGCAATCACTGCTTGGGCGGAGCTGAGTGCGCCTCCAGTACGGCAGAGCTCCAGCTCTGCTCAGAGGCCCGATCTGGCAGAGTGCTGGCGTGAGGCTGCTCTGCCCTGGGCGAGCCTTGCCCAGACGTGCCTCGCGGCTAGGCTTCCAGTCCAGAAAGGAGCGGGCTGCGCGAGCCTGGGAGATGCTACTGGCGCCTTCCTGGCCTCAGCTCCACACCTGCCTTGCCTTTGCACCTAGTCCCCAGGCGTTCTTGTGGAGGGCTTAGTTGCCGGTGGGTTGCACACTGCCAAGCGCTCCAGCTTGAGGGCTCTAGTAGAGGCAAAGTGAGGGCAACTGAAAGTCTATTCTTACGGTTGCTTGACCGCCCAGACTCAGCACAGAACGGAGAGCACAAGGCTCACAGGGCCTCTGGCTGTGGTTTGCAGACCCACACACGCGGAGGCTGACTCGATGAGCGCCCAGAGGGTGCCTGACAGGCGTCATTTCCCTAGTGCTCTCCTCCCCAGCAGAGACGTGTGCAGGTGGTTGGGGCCTGCCCCTGCGTGTATGGGCTCCTGTCCACAGCCCCAGCTCAGGGAAGCAGCTCCTGAGCCAAGACGTGTGGGAGGCGCAGGGGCCCCGCCTGGAAGTCTAGTTTACAGCATGCGGGAAGCGAGCCTCCTCGGGAGAAGAGAAGGCAGCCCTGCTGTGTGCGGCTGCATTCACTGCTTTGGCGGAGCCGAGTGCGCCTCCAGTACGGCAGAGCTCCAGCTCTGCTCAGAGGCCCGATCTGGCAGAGTTGCTGGCGTGAGGCTGCTCTGCCCTGGGCGAGCCTTGCCCAGACTTGCCTCGCGGCTAGGCTTCCAGTCCAGAAAGGAGCGGTCTGCGCGAGACTGGGAGATGCTACTGGCGCCTTCCTGGCCTCAGCACCACTCCTGCCTTACCTTTGCACCTAGTCCTCAGGCGTTCTTGTGGAGGGCTTAGTTGCCGGTGGGTTGCACACTGCCAAGCGCTCCAGCAGAGAGGGCTCTATTAGAGGCAATGGGAGGGCAACTGCAGGGCTCCTCCAGCGGTTGCTTGACCGCCCAGACTCAGCACAGCACGGAGAGCACAAGGCTCACAGGGCCTCTGGCTGTGGTCTGCAGCCCCACACACGCGGAGGCTGACTCGGTGAGCGCCCAGAAGGTGCCTGAAAGACGTCATTTCCCTAGTGCTCTCCTCCCCAGCAGAGACGTGTGCAGGTGGTTGGGGCCTGCCCCTGCGTGTCTGGGCTCCCGTCCACAGCCCCAGCTCAGGGAAGCAGCTCCTCAGCCAAGACCTGTAGGAGGCGCGGGGCGCCCCCGCCTGGAAGCCTAGTGCACAGCATGCGGGAAGCGAGCCTCCTTGGGAGAAGAGGAGGCAGCCCAGATGCGTGGGGCTGCAATCACTGCTTGGGCGGAGCCGAGTGCGCCTCCAGTACGGCAGAGCTCCAGCTCTGCTCAGAGGCCCGATCTGGCAGAGTGCTGGCGTGAGGCTGCTCTGCCCTGGGCGAGCGTTGCCCAGACTTGCCTCGCGGCTAGGCTTCCAGTCCAGAAAGGAGCGGGCTGCGCGATACTTGGTGATGCTTCTGGCGCCTTCCTGGCCTCAGCTCCACTCCTGCCTTGCCTTTGCACTTAGTCCCCTGGCGTTCTTGTGGAGGGCTTAGTTGCCGGTGGGTTGCACACTGCCAAGCGCTCCAGCTTGAGGGCTCTAGTAGAGCAAAGTGAGGGCAACTGGAAGTCTATTCTTACGGTTGCTTGACCGCCCAGACTCAGCACAGCACGGAGAGCACAAGGCTCACAGGGCCTCTGGCTGTGGTCTGCAGCCCCACACACGCTGAGGCTGACTCGGTGAGCGCCCAGAAGGTGCCTGACAGACGTCATTTCCCTAGTGCTCTCCTCCCCATCAGAGACGTGTGCAGGTGGTTGGGGCCTGCCCCTGCGTGTCTGGGCTCCCGTCCACAACCCCAGCTCAGGGAAGCAGCTCCGGAGCCAAGACCTGTGGGAGGCGCAGGGGGGCCCGCCTGGAAGTCTAGTTTACAGCATGCGGGAAGCGAGCCTCCTCGGGAGAAGAGAAGGCAGCCCTGCTGTGTGTGGCTGCATTCACTGCTTTGGCGGAGCCGAGTGCGCCTCCAGTACGGCAGAGCTCCAGCTCTGCTCAGAGGCCCGATCTGGCAGAGTTGCTGGCGTGAGGCTGCTCTGCCCTGGGCGAGCCTTGCCCAGACTTGCCTCGCGGCTAGGCTTCCAGTCCAGAAAGGAGCGGTCTGCGCGAGACTGGGAGATGCTACTGGCGCCTTCCTGGCATCAGCACCACTCCTGCCTTACCTTTGCACCTAGTCCTCAGGCGTTCTTGTGGAGGGCTTAGTTGCCGGTGGGTTGCACACTGCCAAGCGCTCCAGCTTGAGGGCTCTAGTAGAGGCAAAGTGAGGGCAACTGAAAGTCTATTCTTACGGTTGCTTGACCGCCCAGACTCAGCACAGAACGGAGAGCACAAGGCTCACAGGGCCTCTGGCTGTGGTCTGCAGCCCCACACACGCGGAGGCTGACTCGGTGAGCGCCCAGAGGGTGCCTGAAAGACGTCATTTCCCTAGTGCTCTCCTCCCCAGCAGAGACGTGTGCAGGTGGTTGGGGCCTGCCCCTGCGTGTCTGGGCTCCCGGCCACAGCCCCAGCTCAGGGAAGCAGCTCCTCAGCCAAGATCTGTAGGAGGCGCGGGGCGCCCCCGCCTGGAAGCCTAGTGCAGAGCATGAGGGAAGCGAGCCTCCTTGGGAGAAGAGGAGGCAGCCCAGATGCGTGGGGCTGCAATCACTGCTTGGGCGGAGCTGAGTGCGCCTCCAGTACGGCAGAGCTCCAGCTCTGCTCAGAGGCCCGATCTGGCAGAGTGCTGGCGTGAGGCTGCTCTGCCCTGGGCGAGCCTTGCCCAGACGTGCCTCGCGGCTAGGCTTCAAGTCCAGAAAGGAGCGGGCTGCGCGAGCCTGGGAGATGCTACTGGCGCCTTCCTGGCCTCAGCTCCACTCCTGCCTTGCCTTTGCACCTAGTCCCCAGGCGTTCTTGTGGAGGGCTTAGTTGCCGGTGGGTTGCACACTGCCAAGCGCTCCAGCTTGAGGGCTCTAGTAGAGGCAAAGTGAGGGCAACTGAAAGTCTATTCTTACGGTTGCTTGACCGCCCAGACTCAGCACAGAACGGAGAGCACAAGGCTCACAGGGCCTCTGGCTGTGGTTTGCAGACCCACACACGCGGAGGCTGACTCGATGAGCGCCCAGAGGGTGCCTGACAGGCGTCATTTCCCTAGTGCTCTCCTCCCCAGCAGAGACGTGTGCAGGTGGTTGGGGCCTGCCCCTGCGTGTATGGGCTCCTGTCCACAGCCCCAGCTCAGGGAAGCAGCTCCTGAGCCAAGACGTGTGGGAGGCGCAGGGGCCCCGCCTGGAAGTCTAGTTTACAGCATGCGGGAAGCGAGCCTCCTCGGGAGAAGAGAAGGCAGCCCTGCTGTGTGCGGCTGCATTCACTGCTTTGGCGGAGCCGAGTGCGCCTCCAGTACGGCAGAGCTCCAGCTCTGCTCAGAGGCCCGATCTGGCAGAGTTGCTGGCGTGAGGCTGCTCTGCCCTGGGCGAGCCTTGCCCAGACTTGCCTCGCGGCTAGGCTTCCAGTCCAGAAAGGAGCGGTCTGCGCGAGACTGGGAGATGCTACTGGCGCCTTCCTGGCCTCAGCACCACTCCTGCCTTACCTTTGCACCTAGTTCTCAGTCGTTCTTGTGGAGGGCTTAGTTGCCGGTGGGTTGCACACTGCCAAGCGCTCCAGCAGAGAGGGCTCTATTAGAGGCAATGGGAGGGCAACTGCAGGGCTCCTCCAGCGGTTGCTTGACCGCCCAGACTCAGCACAGCACGGAGAGCACAAGGCTCACAGGGCCTCTGGCTGTGGTCTGCAGCCCCACACACGCTGAGGCTGACTCGGTGAGCGCCCAGAAGTTGCCTGACAGACGTCATTTCCCTAGTGCTCTCCTCCGCAGCAGAGACGTGTGCAGGTGGTTGGGGCCTGCCCCTGCGTGTCTGGGCTCCCGGCCACAGCCCCAGCTCAGGGAAGTAGCTCCTCAGCCAAGACCTGTAAGAGGCGCGGGGCGCCCCCGCCTGGAAGCCTAGTGCAGAGCATGAGGGAAGCGAGCCTCCTTGGGAGAAGAGGAGGCAGCCCAGATGCGTGGGGCTGCAATGACTGCTTGGGCGGAGCCGAGTGCGCCTCCAGTACGGCAGAGCTCCAGCTCTGCTCAGAGGCCCGATCTGGCAGAGTGCTGGCGTGAGGCTGCTCTGCCCTGGGCGAGCCTTGCCCAGACTTGCCTCGCGGCTAGGCTTCCAGTCCAGAAATGAGCGGGCTGCGCGAGACTGGGAGATGCTACTGGCGCCTTCCTGGCCTCAGCTCCACTCCTGCCTTGCCTTTGCACCTAGTCCCCAGGCGTTCTTGTGGAGGGCTTAGTTGCCGGTGGGTTGCACACTGCCAAGCGCTCCAGCTTGAGGGCTCTAGTAGAGGCAAAGTGAGGGCAACTGAAAGTCTATTCTTTCGGTTGATTGACCGCCCAGACTCAGCACAGAACGGAGAGCACATGGCTCACAGGGCCTCTGGCTGTGGTTTGCAGCCCCACACACGCGGAGGCTGACTCGGTGAGCGCCCAGAGGGTGCCTGACAGGCGTCATTTCCCTAGTGCTCTCCTCCCCAGCAGAGACGTGTGCAGGTGGTTGGGGCCTGCCCCTGCGTGTCTGAGCTCCCGTCCACAGCCCCAGCTCAGGGAAGCAGCTCCTGAGCCAAGACCTGTGGGAGGCGCAGGGGGCCCCTCCTGGAAGCCTAGTTTACAGCATGCGGGAAGCGAGCCTCCTCGGGAGAAGAGAAGGCAGCCCTGCTGTGTGCGGCTGCATTCACTGCTTTGGCGGAGCCGAGTGCACCTCCAGTACGGCAGAGCTCCAGCTCTGCTCAGAGGCCCGATCTGGCAGAGGGCTGGCGTGAGGCTGCTCTGCCCTGGGCGAGCCTTGCCCAGACTTGCCTCGCGGCTAGGCTTCCAGTCCAGAAAGGAGCGGTCTGCGCGAAACTGGGAGATGCTACTGGCGCCTTCCTGGCCTCAGCACCACTCCTGCCTTACCTTTGCACCTAGTCCTCAGGCGTTCTTGTGGAGGGCTTAGTTGCCGGTGGGTTGCACACTGCCAAGCGCTCCAGCAGAGAGGGCTCTATTAGAGGCAATGGGAGGGCAACTGCAGGGCTCCTCCAGCGGTTGCTTGACCGCCCAGACTCAGCACAGCACGGAGAGCACAAGGCTCACAGGGCCTCTGGCTGTGGTCTGCAGCCCCACACACGCTGAGGCTGACTCGGTGAGCGCCCAGAAGTTGCCTGACAGACGTCATTTCCCTAGTGCTCTCCTCCGCAGCAGAGACGTGTGCAGGTGGTTGGGGCCTGCCCCTGCGTGTCTGGGCTCCCGGCCACAGCCCCAGCTCAGGGAAGCAGCTCCTCAGCCAAGACCTGTAGGAGGCGCGGGGCGCCCCAGCCTGGAAGCCTAGTGCACAGCATGAGGGAAGCGAGCCTCCTTGGGAGAAGAGGAGGCAGCCCAGAGGCGTGGGGCTGCAATCACTGCTTGGGCGGAGCCGAGTGCGCCTCCAGTACGGCAGAGCTCCAGCTATGCTCAGAGGCCCGATCTGGCAGAGTGCTGGCGTGAGGCTGCTCTGCCCTGGGCGAGCGTTGCCCAGACTTGCCTCGCGGCTAGGCTTCCAGTCCAGAAATGAGCGGGCTGCGCGAGACTGGGAGATGCTACTGGCGCCTTCCTGGCCTCAGCTCCACTCCTGCCTTGCCTTTGCACCTAGTCCCCAGGCGTTCTTGTGGAGGGCTTAGTTGCCGGTGGGTTGCACACTGCCAAGCGCTCCAGCTTGAGGGCTCTAGTAGAGGCAAAGTGAGGGCAACTGAAAGTCTATTCTTACGGTTGCTTGACTGCCCAGACTCAGCACAGCACGGAGAGCACAAGGCTCACAGGGCCTCTGGCTGTGGTTTGCAGCCCCACACACGCGGAGGCTGACTCGGTGAGCGCCCAGAGGGTGCCTGACAGGCGTCATTTCCCTAGTGCTCTCCTCCCCAGCAGAGACGTGTGCAGGTGGTTGGGGCCTGCCCCTGCGTGTCTGGGCTCCCGTCCACAGCCCCAGCTCAGGGAAGCAGCTCCTGAGCCAAGACCTGTGGGAAGCGCAGGGGGCCCCTCCTGGAAGCCTAGTTTACAGCATGCGGGAAGCGAGCCTCCTCGGGAGAAGAGAAGGCAGCCCTGCTGTGTGCGGCTGCATTCACTGCTTTGGCGGAGCCGAGTGCACCTCCAGTACGGCAGAGCTCCAGCTCTGCTCAGAGGCCCGATCTGGCAGAGTTGCTGGCGTGAGGCTGCTCTGCCCTGGGCGAGCCTTGCCCAGACTTGCCTCGCGGCTAGGCTTCCAGTCCAGAAAGGAGCGGTCGCGCGAGACTGGGAGATGCTTCTGGCGCCTTCCTGGCCTCAGCACCACTCCTGCCTTACCTTTGCACCTAGTCCTCAGGCGTTCTTGTGGAGGGCTTAGTTGCCGGTGGGTTGCACACTGCCAAGCGCTCCAGCAGAGAGGGCTCTATTAGAGGCAATGGGAGGGCAACTGCAGGGCTCCTCCAGCGGTTGCTTGACCGCCCAGACTCAGCACAGCACGGAGAGCACAAGGCTCACAGGGCCTCTGGCTGTGGTCTGCAGCCCCACACACGCTGAGGCTGACTCGGTGAGCGCCCAGAAGGTGCCTGACAGACGTCATTTCCCTAGTGCTCTCCTCCCCAGCAGAGACGTGTGCAGGTGGTTGGGGCCTGCCCCTGCGTGTCTGGGCTCCCGTCCACAGCCCCAGCTCAGGGAAGCAGCTCCTCAGCCAAGACCTGTAGGAGGCGCGGGGCGCCCCCGCCTGGAAGCCTAGTGCAGAGCATGAGGGAAGCGAGCCTCCTTGGGAGAAGAGGAGGCAGCCCAGATGCGTGGAGCTGCAATCACTGCTTGGGCGGAGCCGAGTGCGCCTCCAGTACGGCAGAGCTCCAGCTCTGCTCAGAGGCCCGATCTGGCAGAGTGCTGGCGTGAGGCTGCTCTGCCCTGCGCGAGCCTTGCCCAGACTTGCCTCGCGGCTAGTCTTCCAGTCCAGAAAGGAGCGGGCAGCGCGAGACTGGGAGATGCTACTGGCGCCTTCCTGGCCTCAGCTCCACTCCTGCCTTGCCTTTGCACCTAGTCCCCAGGCGTTCTTGTGGAGGGCTTAGTTGCCGGTGGGTTGCACACTGCCAAGCGCTCCAGCTTGAGGGCTCTAGTAGAGGCAAAGTGAGGGCAACTGAAAGTCTATTCTTACGGTTGCTTGACCGCCCAGACTCAGCACAGAACGGAGAGCACAAGGCTCACAGGGCCTCTGGCTGTGGTTTGCAGCCCCACACACGCGGAGGCTGACTCGGTGAGCGCCCAGAGGGTGCCTGACAGGCGTCATTTCCCTAGGGCTCTCCTCCCCAGCAGAGACGTGTGCAGGTGGTTGGGTCCTGCCCCTGCGTGTCTGGGCTCCCGTCCACAGCCCCAGCTCAGGGAAGCAGCTCCTCAGCCAAGACCTGTAGGAGGCGCGGGGCGCCCCCGCCTGGAAGCCTAGTGCAGAGCATGAGGGAAGCGAGCCTCCTTGGGAGAAGAGGAGGCAGCCCAGATGCGTGGGGCTGCAATCACTGCTTGGGCGGAGCCGAGTGCGCCTCCAGTACGGCAGAGCTCCAGCTCTGCTCAGAGGCCCGATCTGGCAGAGTGCTGGCGTGAGGCTGCTCTGCCCTGGGCGAGCCTTGCCCAGACTTGCCTCGCGGCTACGCTTCCAGTCCAGAAAGGAGCGGGCTCCGCGAGACTGGGAGATGCTACTGGCGCCTTCCTGGCCTAAGCTCCACTCCTGCCTTGCCTTTGCAACTAGTCCCCAGGCGTTCTTGTGGAGGGCTTAGTTGCCGGTGGGTTGCACACTGCCAAGCGCTCCAGCTTGAGGGCTCTAGTAGAGGCAAAGTGAGGGCAACTGAAAGTCTATTCTTATGGTTGCTTGACAACCTAGACTCAGCACAGCACGGAGAGCACAAGGCTCACAGGGCCTCTGGCTGTGGTCTGCAGCCCCACACACGCTGAGGCTGACTCGGTGAGCGCCCAGAAGGTGCCTGACAGACGTCATTTCCCTAGTGCTCTCCTCCCCAGCAGAGACGTGTGCAGGTGGTTGGGGCCTGCCCCTGCGTGTCTGGGCTCCCGTCCACAGCCCCAGCTCAGGGAAGCAGCTCCTGAGCCAAGACCTATGGGAGGCGCAGGGGGCCCCTCCTGGAAGCCTAGTTTACAGCATGCGGGAAGCGAGCCTCCTCGGGAGAAGAGAAGGCAGCCCTGCTGTGTGCGGCTGCATTCACTGCTTTGGCGGAGCCGAGTGCACCTCCAGTACGGCAGAGCTCCAGCTCTGCTCAGAGGCCCGATCTGGCAGAGGGCTGGCGTGAGGCTGCTCTGCCCTGGGCGAGCCTTGCCCAGACTTGCCTCGCGGCTAGGCTTCCAGTCCAGAAAGGAGCGGTCTGCGCGAGACTGGGAGATGCTACTGGCGCCTTCCTGGCCTCAGCACCACTCCTGCCTTACCTTTGCACCTAGTCCTCAGGCGTTCTTGTGGAGGGCTTAGTTGCCGGTGGGTTGCACACTGCCAAGCGCTCCAGCAGAGAGGGCTCTATTAGAGGCAATGGGAGGGCAACTGCAGGGCTCCTCCAGCGGTTGCTTGACCGCCCAGACTCAGCACAGCACGGAGAGCACAAGGCTCACAGGGCCTCTGGCTGTGGTCTGCAGCCCCACACACGCTGAGGCTGACTCGGTGAGCGCCCAGAAGGTGCCTGACAGACGTCATTTCCCTAGTGCTCTCCTCCCCAGCAGAGACGTGTGCAGGTGGTTGAGGCCTGCCCCTGCGTGTCTGGGCTCCCGGCCACAGCCCCAGCTCAGGGAAGCAGCTCCTCAGCCAAGACCTGTAGGAGGCGCGGGGCGCCCCCGCCTGGAAGCCTAGTGCACAGCATGAGGGAAGCGAGCCTCCTTGGGAGAAGAGGAGGCAGCCCAGATGCGTGGGGCTGCAATCACTGCTTGGGCGGAGCCGAGTGCGCCTCCAGTACGGCAGAGCTCCAGCTCTGCTCAGAGGCCCGATCTGGCAGAGTGCTGGCGTGAGGCTGCTCTGCCCTGGGCGAGCCTTGCCCAGACTTGCCTCGCGGCTAGGCTTCCAGTCCAGAAAGGAGCGGGCTGCGCGAGACTGGGAGATGCTACTGGCGCCTTCCTGGCCTCAGCTCCACTCCTGCCTTGCCTTTGCACCTAGTCCCCAGGCGTTCTTGTGGAGGGCTTAGTTGCCGGTGGGTTGCACACTGCCAAGCGCTCCAGCTTGAGGGCTCTAGTAGAGGCAAAGTGAGGGCAACTGAAAGTCTATTCTTACGGTTGCTTGACCGCCCAGACTCAGCACAGAACGGAGAGCACAAGGCTCACAGGGCCTCTGGCTGTGGTTTGCAGCCCCACACACGCGGAGGCTGACTCGGTGAGCGCCCAGAGGGTGCCTGACAGGCGTCATTTCCCTAGTGCTATCCTCCCCAGCAGAGACGTGTGCAGGTGGTTGGGGCCTGCCCCTGCGTGTCTGGGCTCCCGTCCACAGCCCCAGCTCAGGGAAGCAGCTCCTCAGCCAAGACCTGTAGGAGGCGCGGGGCGCCCCCGCCTGGAAGCCTAGTGCAGAGCATGAGGGAAGCGAGCCTCCTTGGGAGAAGAGGAGGCAGCCCAGATTCGTGGGGCTGCAATCACTGCTTGGGCGGAGCCGAGTGCGCCTCCAGTACGGCAGAGCTCCAGCTCTGCTCAGAGGCCCGATCTGGCAGAGTGCTGGCGTGAGGCTGCTCTGCCCTGGGCGAGCCTTGCCCAGACTTGCCTCGCGGCTAGGCTTCCAGTCCAGAAAGGAGCGGGCTGCGCGAGACTGGGAGATGCTACTGGCGCCTTCCTGGCCTAAGCTCCACTCCTGCCTTGCCTTTGCAACTAGTCCCCAGGCGTTCTTGTGGAGGGCTTAGTTGCCGGTGGGTTGCACACTGCCAAGCGCTCCAGCTTGAGGGCTCTAGTAGAGGCAAAGTGAGGGCAACTGAAAGTCTATTCTTATGGTTGCTTGACAGCCCAGACTCAGCACAGCACGGAGAGCACAAGGCTCACAGGGCCTCTGGCTGTGGTCTGCAGCCCCACACACGCTGAGGCTGACTCGGTGAGCGCCCAGAAGGTGCCTGACAGACGTCATTTCCCTAGTGCTCTCCTCCGCAGCAGAGACGTGTGCAGATGGTTGGGGCCTGCCCCTGCGTGTCTGGGCTCCCGTCCACAGCCCCAGCTCAGGGAAGCAGCTCCTGAGCCAAGACCTGTGTGAGGCGCAGGGGGCCCCTCCTGGAAGCCTAGTTTACAGCATGCGGGAAGCGAGCCTCCTCGGGAGAAGAGAAGGCAGCCCTGCTGTGTGCGGCTGCATTCACTGCTTTGGCGGAGCCGAGTGCACCTCCAGTACGGCAGAGCTCCAGCTCTGCTCAGAGGCCCGATCTGGCAGAGGGCTGGCGTGAGGCTGCTCTGCCCTGGGCGAGCCTTGCCCAGACTTGCCTCGCGGCTAGGCTTCCAGTCCAGAAAGGAGCGGTCTGCGCGAGACTGGGAGATGCTACTGGCGCCTTCCTGGCCTCAGCACCACTCCTGCCTTACCTTTGCACCTAGTCCTCAGGCGTTCTTGTGGAGGGCTTAGTTGCCAGTGGGTTGCACACTGCCAAGCGCTCCAGCAGAGAGGGCTCTATTAGAGGCAATGGGAGGGCAACTGCATGGCTCCTCCAGCGGTTGCTTGACCGCCCAGACTCAGCACAGCACGGAGAGCACAAGGCTCACAGGGCCTCTGGCTGTGGTCTGCAGCCCCACACACGCTGAGGCTGACTCGGTGAGCGCCCAGAAGGTGCCTGACAGACGTCATTTCCCTAGTGCTCTCCTCCCCAGCAGAGACGTGTGCAGGTGGTTGGGGCCTGCCCCTGCGTGTCTGGGATCCCGTCCACAGCCCCAGCTCAGGGAAGCAGCTCCTCAGCCAAGACCTGTAGGAGGCGCGGGGCGCCCCCGCCTGGAAGCCTAGTGCAGAGCATGAGGGAAGCGAGCCTCCTTGGGAGAAGAGGAGGCAGCCCAGATGCGTGGGGCTGCAATCACTGCTTGGGCGGAGCCGAGTGCGCCTCCAGTACGGCAGAGCTCCAGCTCTGCTCAGAGGCCCGATCTGGCAGAGTGCTGGCGTGAGGCTGCTCTGCCCTGGGCGAGCCTTGCCCAGACTTGCCTCGCGGCTAGGCTTCCAGTCCAGAAAGGAGCGGGCTGCGCGAGACTGGGAGATGCTACTGGCGCCTTCCTGGCCTCAGCTCCACTCCTGCCTTGCCTTTGCACCTAGTCCCCAGGCGTTCTTGTGGAGGGCTTAGTTGCCGGTGGGTTGCACACTGCCAAGCGCTCCAGCTTGAGGGCTCTAGTAGAGGCAAAGTGAGGGCAACTGAAAGTCTATTCTTACGGTTGCTTGACCGCCCAGACTCAGCACAGAACGGAGAGCACAAGGCTCACAGGGCCTCTGGCTGTGGTTTGCAGCCCCACACACGCGGAGGCTGACTCGGTGAGCGCCCAGAGGGTGCCTGACAGGCGTCATTTCCCTAGTGCTCTCCTCCCCAGCAGAGACGTGTGCAGGTGGTTGGGGCCTGCCCCTGCGTGTCTGGGCTCCCGGCCACAGCCCCAGCTCAGGGAAGCAGCTCCTCAGCCAAGACCTGTAGGAGGCGCGGGGCGCCCCCGCCTGGAAGCCTAGTGCAGAGCATGAGGGAAGCGAGCCTCCTTGGGAGAAGAGGAGGCAGCCCAGATGCGTGGGGCTGCAATCACTGCTTGGGCGGAGCCGAGTGCGCCTCCAGTACGGCAGAGCTCCAGCTCTGCTCAGAGGCCCGATCTGGCAGAGTGCTGGCGTGAGGCTGCTCTGCCCTGGGCGAGCCTTGCCCAGACTTGCCTCGCGGCTAGGCTTCCAGTCCAGAAAGGAGCGGGCTGCGCGAGACTGGGAGATGCTACTGGCGCCTTCCTGGCCTAAGCTCCACTCCTGCCTTGCCTTTGCAACTAGTCCCCAGGCGTTCTTGTGGAGGGCTTAGTTGCCGGTGGGTTGCACACTGCCAAGCGCTCCAGCTTGAGGGCTCTAGTAGAGGCAAAGTGAGGGCAACTGAAAGTCTATTCTTATGGTTGCTTGACAGCCCAGACTCAGCACAGCACGGAGAGCACAAGGCTCACAGGGCCTCTGGCTGTGGTCTGCAGCCCCACACACGCTGAGGCTGACTCGGTGAGCGCCCAGAAGGTGCCTGACAGACGTCATTTCCCTAGTGCTCTCCTCCCCAGCAGAGACGTGTGCAGGTGGTTGGGGCCTGCCCCTGCGTGTCTGGGCTCCCGTCCACAGCCCCAGCTCAGGGAAGCAGCTCCTGAGCCAAGACCTGTGGGAGGCGCAGGGGGCCCCTCCTGGAAGCCTAGTTTACAGCATGCGGGAAGCGAGCCTCCTCGGGAGAAGAGAAGGCAGCCCTGCTGTGTGCGGCGGCATTCACTGCTTGGGCGGAGCCGAGTGCGCCTCCAGTACGGCAGAGCTCCAGCTCTGCTCAGAGGCCCGATCTGGCAGAGTTGCTGGCGTGAGGCTGCTCTGCCCTGGGCGAGCCTTGCCCAGACTTGCCTCGCGGCTAGGCTTCCAGTCCAGAAAGGAGCGGTCTGCGCGAGACTGGGAGATGCTACTGGCGCCTTCCTGGCCTCAGCACCACTCCCGCCTTACCTTTGCACCTAGTCCTCAGGCGTTCTTGTGGAGGGCTTAGTTGCCGGTGGGTTGCACACTGCCAAGGGCTCCAGCAGAGAGGGCTCTATCAGAGGCAATGGGAGGGAAACTGCAGGGCTCCTCCAGCGGTTGCTTGACCGCCCAGACTCAGCACAGCACGGAGAGCACAAGGCTCACAGGGCCTATGGCTGTGGTCTGCAGCCCCACACACGCTGAGGCTGACTCGGTGAGCGCCCAGAAGGTGCCTGACAGACGTCATTTCCCTAGTGCTCTCCTCCCCAGCAGAGACGTGTGCAGGTGGTTGGGGCCTGCCCCTGCGTGTCTGGGCTCCCGTCCACAGCCCCAGCTCAGGGAAGCAGCTCCTGAGCCAAGACCTGTGGGAGGCGCAGGGGGCCCCTCCTGGAAGCCTAGTTTACAGCATGCGGGAAGCGAGCCTCCTCGGGAGAAGAGAAGGCAGCCCTGCTGTGTGCGGCTGCATTCACTGCTTTGGCGGATCCGAGTGAACCTCCAGTACGGCAGAGCTCCAGCTCTGCTCAGAGGCCCGATCTGGCAGAGGGCTGGCGTGAGGCTGCTCTGCCCTGGGCGAGCCTTGCCCAGACTTGCCTCGCGGCTAGGCTTCCAGTCCAGAAAGGAGCGGTCTGCGCGAGACTGGGAGATGCTACTGGCGCCTTCCTGGCCTCAGCACCACTCCTGCCTTACCTTTGCACCTAATCCTCAGGCGTTCTTGTGGAGGGCTTAGTTGCCGGTGGGTTGCACACTGCCAAGCGCTCCAGCAGAGAGGGCTCTATTAGAGGCAATGGGAGGGCAACTGCAGGGCTCCTCCAGCGGTTGCTTGACCGCCCAGACTCAGCACAGCACGGAGAGCACAAGGCTCACAGGGCCTCTGGCTGTGGTCTGCAGCCCCACACACGCTGAGGCTGACTCGGTGAGCGCCCAGAAATTGCTTGACAGACGTCATTTCCCTAGTGCTCTCCTCCGCAGCAGAGACGTGTGCAGCTGGTTGGGGCCTGCCCCTGCGTGTCTGGGCTCCCGGCCACAGCCCCAGCTCAGGGAAGCAGCTCCTCAGCCAAGACCTGTAGGAGGCGCGGGGCGCCCCCGCCTGGAAGCCTAGTGCACAGCATGAGGGAAGCGAGCCTCCTTGGGAGAAGAGGAGGCAGCCCAGATGCGTGGGGCTGCAATCACTGCTTGGGCGGAGCCGAGTGCGCCTCCAGTACGGCAGAGCTCCAGCTCTGCTCAGAGGCCCGATCTGGCAGAGTGCTGGCGTGAGGCTGCTCTGCCCTGGGCGAGCGTTGCCCAGACTTGCCTCGCGGCTAGGCTTCCAGTCCAGAAAGGAGCGGGCTGCGCGAGACTGGGAGATGCTACTGGCGCCTTCCTGGCCTCAGCTCCACTCCTGCCTTGCCTTTGCACCTAGTCCCCAGGCGTTCTTGTGGAGGGCTTAGTTGCCGGTGGGTTGCACACTGCCAAGCGCTCCAGCTTGAGGGCTCTAGTAGAGGCAAAGTGAGGGCAACTGAAAGTCTATTCTTACGGTTGCTTGACCGCCCAGACTCAGCACAGAACGGAGAGCACAAGGCTCACAGGGCCTCTGGCTGTGGTTTGCAGCCCCACACACGCGGAGGCTGACTCGGTGAGCGCCCAGAGGGTGCCTGACAGGCGTCATTTCCCTAGTGCTCTCCTCCCCAGCAGAGACGTGTGCAGGTGGTTGGGGCCTGCCCCTGCGTGTCTGGGCTCCCGTCCACAGCCCCAGCTCAGGGAAGCAGCTCCTCAGCCAAGACCTGTAGGAGGCGCGGGGCGCCCCCGCCTGGAAGCCTAGTGCAGAGCATGAGGGAAGCGAGCCTCCTTGGGAGAAGAGGAGGCAGCCCAGATGCGTGGGGCTGCAATCACTGCTTGGGCGGAGCCGAGTGCGCCTCCAGTACGGCAGAGCTCCAGCTCTGCTCAGAGGCCCGATCTGGCAGAGTGCTGGCGTGAGGCTGCTCTGCCCTGGGCGAGCCTTGCCCAGACTTGCCTCGCGGCTAGGCTTCCAGTCCAGAAAGGAGCGGGCTGCGCGAGAATGGGAGATGCTACTGGCGCCTTCCTGGCCTAAGCTCCACTCCTGCCTTGCCTTTGCAACTAGTCCCCAGGCGTTCTTGTGGAGGGCTTAGTTGCCGGTGGGTTGCACACTGCCAAGCGCTCCAGCTTGAGGGCTCTAGTAGAGGCAAAGTGAGGGCAACTGAAAGTCTATTCGTATGGTTGCTTGACAGCCCAGACTCAGCACAGCACGGAGACCACAAGGCTCACAGGGCCTCTGGCTGTGGTCTGCAGCCCCACACACGCTGAGGCTGACTCGGTGAGCGCCCAGAAGGTGCCTGACAGACGTCATTTCCCTAGTGCTCTCCTCCCCAGCAGAGACGTGTGCAGGTGGTTGGGGCCTGCCCCTGCGTGTCTGGGCTCCCGTCCACAGCCCCAGCTCAGGGAAGCAGCTCCTGAGCCAAGACCTGTGGGAGGCGCAGGGGGCCCCTCCTGGAAGCCTAGTTTACAGCATGCGGGAAGCGAGCCTCCTCGGGAGAAGAGAAGGCAGCCCTGCTGTGTGCGGCTGCATTCACTGCTTGGGCGGAGCCGAGTGCGCCTCCAGTACGGCAGAGCTCCAGCTCTGCTCAGAGGCCCGATCTGGCAGAGTTGCTGGCGTGAGGCTGCTCTGCCCTGGGCGAGCCTTGCCCAGACTTGCCTCGCGGCTAGGCTTCCAGTCCAGAAAGGAGCGGTCTGCGCGAGACTGGGAGATGCTACTGGCGCCTTCCTGGCCTCAGCACCACTCCCGCCTTACCTTTGCACCTAGTCCTCAGGCGTTCTTGTGGAGGGCTTAGTTGCCGGTGGGTTGCACACTGCCAAGGGCTCCAGCAGAGAGGGCTCTATCAGAGGCAATGGGAGGGAAACTGCAGGGCTCCTCCAGCGGTTGCTTGACCGCCCAGACTCAGCACAGCACGGAGAGCACAAGGCTCACAGGGCCTATGGCTGTGGTCTGCAGCCCCACACACGCTGAGGCTGACTCGGTGAGCGCCCAGAAGGTGCCTGACAGACGTCATTTCCCTAGTGCTCTCCTCCCCAGCAGAGACGTGTGCAGGTGGTTGGGGCCTGCCCCTGCGTGTCTGGGCTCCCGTCCACAGCCCCAGCTCAGGGAAGCAGCTCCTGAGCCAAGACCTGTGGGAGGCGCAGGGGGCCCCTCCTGGAAGCCTAGTTTACAGCATGCGGGAAGCGAGCCTCGTCGGGAGAAGAGAAGGCAGCCCTGCTGTGTGCGGCTGCATTCACTGCTTTGGCGGAGCCGAGTGCACCTCCAGTACGGCAGAGCTCCAGCTCTGCTCAGAGGCCCGATCTGGCAGAGGGCTGGCGTGAGGCTGCTCTGCCCTGGGCGAGCCTTGCCCAGACTTGCCTCGCGGCTAGGCTTCCAGTCCAGAAAGGAGCGGTCTGCGCGAGACTGGGAGATGCTACTGGCGCCTTCCTGGCCTCAGCACCACTCCTGCCTTACCTTTGCACCTAGTCCTCAGGCGTTCTTGTGGAGGGCTTAGTTGCCGGTGGGTTGCACACTGCCAAGCGCTCCAGCAGAGAGGGCTCTATTAGAGGCAATGGGAGGGCAACGGCAGGGCTCCTCCAGCGGTTGCTTGACCGCCCAGACTCAGCACAGCACGGAGAGCACAAGGCTCACAGGGCCTCTGGCTGTGGTCTGCAGCCCCACACACGCTGAGGCTGACTCGGTGAGCGCCCAGAAGGTGCCTGACAGACGTCATTTCCCTAGTGCTCTCCTCCCCAGCAGAGACGTGTGCAGGTGGTTGGGGCCTGCCCCTGCGTGTCTGGTCTCCCGGCCACAGCCCCAGCTCAGGGAAGCAGCTCCTCAGCCAAGACCTGTAGGAGGCGCGGGGCGCCCCCGCCTGGAAGCCTAGTGCTGAGCATGAGGGAAGCGAGCCTCCTTGGGAGAAGAGGAGGCAGCCCAGATGCGTGGGGCTGCAATCACTGCTTGGGCGGAGCCGAGTGCGCCTCCAGTACGGCAGAGCTCCAGCTCTGCTCAGAGGCCCGATCTGGCAGAGTGCTGGCGTGAGGCTGCTCTGCCCTGGGCGAGCCTTGCCCAGACTTGCCTCGCGGCTAGGCTTCCAGTCCAGAAAGGAGCGGGCTGCGCGAGACTGGGAGATGCTACTGGCGCCTTCCTGGCCTCAGCTCCACTCCTGCCTTGCCTTTGCACCTAGTCCCCAGGCGTTCTTGTGGAGGGCTTAGTTGCCGGTGGGTTGCACACTGCCAAGCGCTCCAGCTTGAGGGCTCTAGTAGAGGCAAAGTGAGGGCAACTGAAAGTCTATTCTTACGGTTGCTTGACCGCCCAGACTCAGCACAGAACGGAGAGCACAAGGCTCACAGGGCCTCTGGCTGTGGTTTGCAGCCCCACACACGCGGAGGCTGACTCGGTGAGCGCCCAGAGGGTGCCTGACAGGCGTCATTTCCCTAGTGCTCTCCTCCCCAGCAGAGACGTGTGCAGGTGGTTGGGGCCTGCCCCTGCGTGTCTGGGCTCCCGTCCACAGCCCCAGCTCAGGGAAGCAGCTCCTCAGCCAAGACCTGTAGGAGGCGCGGGGCGCCCCCGCCTGGAAGCCTAGTGCAGAGCATGAGGGAAGCGAGCCTCCTTGGGAGAAGAGGAGGCAGCCCAGATGCGTGGGGCTGCAATCACTGCTTGGGCGGAGCCGAGTGCGCCTCCAGTACGGCAGAGCTCCAGCTCTGCTCAGAGGCCCGATCTGGCAGAGTGCTGGCGTGAGGCTGCTCTGCCCTGGGCGAGCCTTGCCCAGACTTGCCTCGCGGCTAGGCTTCCAGTCCAGAAAGGAGCGGGCTGCGCGAGACTGGGAGATGCTACTGGCGCCTTCCTGGCCTAAGCTCCACTCCTGCCTTGCCTTTGCAACTAGTCCCCAGGCGTTCTTGTGGAGGGCTTAGTTGCCGGTGGGTTGCACACTGCCAAGCGCTCCAGCTTGAGGGCTCTAGTAGAGGCAAAGTGAGGGCAACTGAAAGTCTATTCTTATGGTTGCTTGACAGCCCAGACTCAGCACAGCACGGAGAGCACAAGGCTCACAGGGCCTCTGGCTGTGGTCTGCAGCCCCACACACGCTGAGGCTGACTCGGTGAGCGCCCAGAAGGTGCCTGACAGACGTCATTTCCCTAGTGCTCTCCTCCCCAGCAGAGACGTGTGCAGGTGGTTGGGGCCTGCCCCTGCGTGTCTGGGCTCCCGTCCACAGCCCCAGCTCAGGGAAGCAGCTCCTGAGCCAAGACCTGTGGGAGGCGCAGGGGGCCCCTCCTGGAAGCCTAGTTTACAGCATGTGGGAAGCGAGCCTCCTCGGGAGAAGAGAATGCAGCCCTGCTGTGTGCGGCTGCATTCACTGCTTTGGCGGAGCCGAGTGCACCTCCAGTACGGCAGAGCTCCAGCTCTGCTCAGAGGCCCGATCTGGCAGAGGGCTGGCGTGAGGCTGCTCTGCCCTGGGCGAGCCTTGCCCAGACTTGCCTCGCGGCTAGGCTTCCAGTCCAGAAAGGAGCGGTCTGCGCGAGACTGGGAGATGCTACTGGCGCCTTCCTGGCCTCAGCACCACTCCTGCCTTACCTTTGCACCTAGTCCTCAGGCGTTCTTGTGGAGGGCTTAGTTGCCGGTGGGTTGCACACTGCCAAGCGCTCCAGCAGAGAGGGCTCTATTAGAGGCAATGGGAGGGCAACTGCAGGGCTCCTCCAGCGGTTGCTTGACCGCCCAGACTCAGCACAGCACGGAGAGCACAAGGCTCACAGGGCCTCTGGCTGTGGTCTGCAGCCCCACACACGCTGAGGCTGACTCGGTGAGCGCCCAGAAGGTGCCTGACAGACGTCATTTCCCTAGTGCTCTCCTCCGCAGCAGAGACGTGTGCAGGTGGTTGGGGCCTGCCCCTGCGTGTCTGGGCTCCCGTCCACAGCCCCAGCTCAGGGAAGCAGCTCCTGAGCCAAGACCTGTGTGAGGCGCAGGCGGCCCCTCCTGGAAGCCTAGTTTACAGCATGCGGGAAGCGAGCCTCCTCGGGAGAAGAGAAGGCAGCCCTGCTGTGTGCGGCTGCATTCACTGCTTTGGCGGAGCCGAGTGCACCTCCAGTACGGCAGAGCTCCAGCTCTGCTCAGAGGCCCGATCTGGCAGAGGGCTGGCGTGAGGCTGCTCTGCCCTGGGCGAGCCTTGCCCAGACTTGCCTCGCGGCTAGGCTTCCAGTCCAGAAAGGAGCGGTCTGCGCGAGACTGGGAGATGCTACTGGCGCCTTACTGGCCTCAGCACCACTCCTGCCTTACCTTTGCACCTAGTCCTCAGGCGTTCTTGTGGAGGGCTTAGTTGCCAGTGGGTTGCACACTGCCAAGCGCTCCAGCAGAGAGGGCTCTATTAGAGGCAATGGGAGGGCAACTGCATGGCTCCTCCAGCGGTTGCTTGACCGCCCAGACTCAGCACAGCACGGAGAGCACAAGGCTCACAGGGCCTCTGGCTGTGGTCTGCAGCCCCACACACGCTGAGGCTGACTCGGTGAGCGCCCAGAAGGTGCCTGACAGACGTCATTTCCCTAGTGCTCTCCTCCCCAGCAGAGACGTGTGCAGGTGGTTGGGGCCTGCCCCTGCGTGTCTGGGCTCCCGTCCACAGCCCCAGCTCAGGGAAGCAGCTCCTCAGCCAAGACCTGTAGGAGGCGCGGGGCGCCCCCGCCTGGAAGCCTAGTGCAGAGCATGAGGGAAGCGAGCCTCCTTGGGAGAAGAGGAGGCAGCCCAGATGCGTGGGGCTGCAATCACTGCTTGGGCGGAGCCGAGTGCGCCTCCAGTACGGCAGAGCTCCAGCTCTGCTCAGAGGCCCGATCTGGCAGAGTGCTGGCGTGAGGCTGCTCTGCCCTGGGCGAGCCTTGCCCAGACTTGCCTCGCGGCTAGGCTTCCAGTCCAGAAAGGAGCGGGCTGCGCGAGACTGGGAGATGCTACTGGCGCCTTCCTGGCCTAAGCTCCACTCCTGCCTTGCCTTTGCAACTAGTCCCCAGGCGTTCTTGTGGAGGGCTTAGTTGCCGGTGGGTTGCACACTGCCAAGCGCTCCAGCTTGAGGGCTCTTGTAGAGGCAAAGTGAGGGCAACTGAAAGTCTATTCTTATGGTTGCTTGACAGCCCAGACTCAGCACAGCACGGAGAGCACAAGGCTCACAGGGCCTGTGGCTGTGGTCTGCAGCCCCACTCACGCTGAGGCTGACTCGGTGAGCGCCCAGAAGGTGCCTGACAGACGTCATTTCCCTAGTGCTCTCCTCCCCAGCAGAGACGTGTGCAGGTGGTTGGGGCCTGCCCCTGCGTGTCTGGGCTCCCGTCCACAGCCCCAGCTCAGGGAAGCAGCTCCTGAGCCAAGACCTGTGGGAGGCGCAGGGGGCCCCTCCTGGAAGCCTAGTTTACATATGCGGGAAGCGAGCCTCCTCGGGAGAAGAGAAGGCAGCCCTGCTGTGTGCGGCTGCATTCACTGCTTTGGCGGAGCCGAGTGCACCTCCAGTACGGCAGAGCTCCAGCTCTGCTCAGAAGCCCGATCTGGCAGAGGGCTGGCGTGAGGCTGCTCTGCCCTGGGCGAGCCTTGCCCAGACTTGCCTCGCGGCTAGGCTTCCAGTCCAGAAAGGAGCGGTCTGCGCGAGACTGGGAGATGCTACTGGCGCCTTCCTGGCCTCAGCACCACTCCTGCCTTACCTTTGCACCTAGTCCTCAGGCGTTCTTGTGGAGGGCTTAGTTGCCGGTGGATTGCACACTGCCAAGCGCTCCAGCAGAGAGGGCTCTATTAGAGGCAATGGGAGGGCAACTGCATGGCTCCTCCAGCGGTTGCTTGACCGCCCAGACTCAGCACAGCACGGAGAGCACAAGGCTCACAGGGCCTCTGGCTGTGGTCTGCAGCCCCACACACGCTGAGGCTGACTCGGTGAGCGCCCAGAAGGTGCCTGACAAACGTCATTTCCCTAGTGCTCTCCTCCCCAGCAGAGACGTGTGCAGGTGGTTGGGGCCTGCCCCTGCGTGTCTGGGCTCCCGTCCACAGCCCCAGCTCAGGGAAGCAGCTCCTCAGCCAAGACCTGTAGGAGGCGCGGGGCGCCCCCGCCTGGAAGCCTTGTGCACAGCATGAGGGAAGCGAGCCTCCTTGGGAGAAGAGGAGGCAGCCCAGATGCGTGGGGCTGCAATCACTGCTTGGGCGGAGCCGAGTGCGCCTCCAGTACGGCAGAGCTCCAGCTCTGCTCAGAGGCCCGATCTGGCAGAGTGCTGGCGTGAGGCTGCTCTGCCTTGGGCGAGCCTTGCCCAGACTTGCCTCGCGGCTAGGCTTCCAGTCCAGAAAGGAGCGGGCTGCGCGAGACTGGGAGATGCTACTGGCGCCTTCCTGGCCTAAGCTCCACTCCTGCCTTGCCTTTGCAACTAGTCCCCAGGCGTTCTTGTGGAGGGCTTAGTTGCCGGTGGGTTGCACACTGCCAAGCGCTCCAGCTTGAGGGCTCTAGTACAGGCAAAGTGAGGGCAACTGAAAGTCTATTCTTATGGTTGCTTGACCGCCAAGACTCAGCACAGCACGGAGAGCACAAGGCTCACAGGGCCTCTGGCTGTGGTCTGCAGCCCCACACACGCTGAGGCTGACTCGGTGAGCGCCCAGAAGTTGCCTGACAGACGTCATTTCCCTAGTGATCTCCTCCCCAGCAGAGACGTGTGCAGGTGGTTGGGGCCTGCCCCTGCGTGTCTGGGCTCCCGGCCACAGCCCCAGCTCAGGGAAGCAGCTCCTCAGCCAAGACCTGTAGGAGGCGCGGGGCGCCCCCGCCTGGAAGCCTAGTGCACAGCATGAGGGAAGCGAGCCTCCTTGGGAGAAGAGGAGGCAGCCCAGATGCGTGGGGCTGCAATCACTGCTTGGGCGGAGCCGAGTGCGCCTCCAGTACGGCAGAGCTCCAGCTCTGCTCAGAGGCCCGATCTGGCAGAGTGCTGGCGTGAGGCTGCTCTGCCCTGGGCGAGCGTTGCCCAGACTTGCCTCGCGGCTAGGCTTCCAGTCCAGAAAGGAGCGGGCTGCGCGAGACTGGGAGATGCTACTGGCGCCTTCCTGGCCTCAGCTCCACTCCTGCCTTGCCTTTGCACCTAGTCCCCAGGCGTTCTTGTGGAGGGCTTAGTTGCCGGTGGGTTGCACACTGCCAAGCGCTCCATCTTGAGAGCTCTAGTAGAGGCAAAGTGAGGGCAACTGAAAGTCTATTCTTACGGTTGCTTGACCGCCCAGACTCAGCACAGAACGGAGAGCACAAGGCTCACAGGGCCTCTGGCTGTGGTTTGCAGCCCCACACACGCGGAGGCTGACTCGGTGAGCGCCCAGAGGGTGCCTGACAGGCGTCATTTCCCTAGTGCTCTCCTCCCCAGCAGAGACGTGTGCAGGTGGTTCGGGCCTGCCCCTGCGTGTCTGGGCTCCCGTCCACAGCCCCAGCTCAGGGAAGCAGCTCCTCAGCCAAGACCTGTAGGAGGCGCGGGGCGCCCCCGCCTGGAAGCCTAGTGCAGAGCATGAGGGAAGCGAGCCTCCTTGGGAGAAGACGAGGCAGCCCAGATGCGTGGGGCTGCAATCACTGCTTGGGCGGATCCGAGTGCGCCTCCAGTACGGCAGAGCTCCAGCTCTGCTCAGAGGCCCGATCTGGCAGAGTGCTGGCGTGAGGCTGCTCTGCCCTGGGCGAGCCTTGCCCAGACTTGCCTCGCGGCTAGGCTTCCAGTCCAGAAAGGAGCGGGCTGCGCGAGACTGGGAGATGCTACTGGCGCCTTCCTGGCCTAAGCTCCACTCCTGCCTTGCCTTTGCAACTAGTCCCCAGGCGTTCTTGTGGAGGGCTTAGTTGCCGGTGGGTTGCACACTGCCAAGCGCTCCAGCTTGAGGGCTCTAGTAGAGGCAAAGTGAGGGCAACTGAAAGTCTATTCTTATGGTTGCTTGACAGCCCAGACTCAGCACAGCACGGAGAGCACAAGGCTCACAGGGCCTCTGGCTGTGGTCTGCAGCCCCACACACGCTGAGGCTGACTCGGTGAGCGCCCAGAAGGTGCCTGACAGACGTCATTTCCCTAGTGCTCTCCTCCCCAGCAGAGACGTGTGCAGGTGGTTGGGGCCTGCCCCTGCGTGTCTGGGCTCCCGTCCACAGCCCCAGCTCAGGGAAGCAGCTCCTGAGCCAAGACCTGTGGGAGGCGCAGGGGGCCCCTCCTGGAAGCCTAGTTTACAGCATGCGGGAAGCGAGCCTCCTCGGGAGAAGAGAAGGCAGCCCTGCTGTGTGCGGCTGCATTCACTGCTTTGGCGGATCCGAGTGCACCTCCAGTACGGCAGAGCTCCAGCTCTGCTCAGAGGCCCGATCTGGCAGAGGGCTGGCGTGAGGCTGCTCTGCCCTGGGCGAGCCTTGCCCAGACTTGCCTCGCGGCTAGGCTTCCAGTCCAGAAAGGAGCGGTCTGCGCGAGACTGGGAGATGCTACTGGCGCCTTCCTGGCCTCAGCACCACTCCTGCCTTACCTTTGCACCTAGTCCTCAGGCGTTCTTGTGGAGGGCTTAGTTGCCGGTGGGTTGCACACTGCCAAGCGCTCCAGCAGAGAGGGCTCTATTAGAGGCAATGGGAGGGCAACTACAGGGCTCCTCCAGCGGTTGCTTGACCGCCCAGACTCAGCACCGCACGGAGAGCACAAGGCTCACAGGGCCTCTGGCTGTGGTCTGCAGCCCCACACACGCTGAGGCTGACTCGGTGAGCGCCCAGAAATTGCTTGACAGACGTCATTTCCCTAGTGCTCTCCTCCGCAGCAGAGACGTGTGCAGGTGGTTGGGGCCTGCCCCTGCGTGTCTGGGCTCCCGGCCACAGCCCCAGCTCAGGGAAGCAGCTCCTCAGCCAAGACCTGTAGGAGGCGCGGGGCGCCCCCGCCTGGAAGCCTAGTGCAGAGCATGAGGGAAGCGAGCCTCCTTGGGAGAAGAGGAGGCAGCCCAGATGCGTGGGGCTGCAATCACTGCTTGGGCGGAGCCGAGTGCGCCTCCAGTACGGCAGAGCTCCAGCTCTGCTCAGAGGCCCGATCTGGCAGAGTGCTGGCGTGAGGCTGCTCTGCCCTGGGCGAGCGTTGCCCAGACTTGCCTCGCGGCTAGGCTTCCAGTCCAGATAGGAGCGGGGTGCGCGAGACTGGGAGATGCTACTGGCGCCTTCCTGGCCTCAGCTCCACTCCTGCCTTGCCTTTGCACCTAGTCCCCTGGCGTTCTTGTGGAGGGCTTAGTTGCCGGTGGGTTGCACACTGCCAAGCGCTCCAGCTTGAGGGCTCTAGTAGAGGCAAAGTGAGGGCAACTGAAAGTCTATTCTTACGGTTGCTTGACCGCCCAGACTCAGCACAGAACGGAGAGCACAAGGCTCACAGGGCCTCTGGCTGTGGTTTGCAGCCCCACACACGCGGAGGCTGACTCGGTGAGCGCCCAGAGGGTGCCTGACAGGCGTCATTTCCCTAGTGCTCTCCTCCCCAGCAGAGACGTGTGCAGGTGGTTGGGGCCTGCCCCTGCGTGTCTGGGCTCCCGTCCACAGCCCCAGCTCAGGGAAGCAGCTCCTCAGCCAAGACCTGTAGGAGGCGCGGGGCGCCACCGCCTGGAAGCCTAGTGCAGAGCATGAGGGAAGCGAGCCTCCTTGGGAGAAGAGGAGGCAGCCCAGATGCGTGGGGCTGCAATCACTGCTTGGGCGGAGCCGAGTGCGCCTCCAGTACGGCAGAGCTCCAGCTCTGCTCAGAGGCCCGATCTGGCAGAGTGCTGGCGTGAGGCTGCTCTGCCCTGGGCGAGCCTTGCCCAGACTTGACTCGCGGCTAGGCTTCCAGTCCAGAAAGGAGCGGGCTGCGCGAGAATGGGAGATGCTACTGGCGCCTTCCTGGCCTAAGCTCCACTCCTGCCTTGCCTTTGCAACTAGTCCCCAGGCGTTCTTGTGGAGGGCTTAGTTGCCGGTGGGTTGCACACTGCCAAGCGCTCCAGCTTGAGGGCTCTAGTAGAGGCAACGTGAGGGCAACTGAAAGTCTATTCTTATGGTTGCTTGACAGCCCAGACTCAGCACAGCACGGAGAGCACAAGGCTCACAGGGCCTCTGGCTGTGGTCTGCAGCCCCACACACGCTGAGGCTGACTCGGTGAGCGCCCAGAAGGTGCCTGACAGACGTCATTTCCCTAGTGCTCTCCTCCCCAGCAGAGACGTGTGCAGGTGGTTGGGGCCTGCCCCTGCGTGTCTGGGCTCCCGTCCACAGCCCCAGCTCAGGGAAGCAGCTCCTGAGCCAAGACCTGTGGGAGGCGCAGGGGGCCCCTCCTGGAAGCCTAGTTTACAGCATGCGGGAAGCGAGCCTCCTCGGGAGAAGAGAAGGCAGCCCTGCTGTGTGCGGCTGCATTCACTGCTTGGGCGGAGCCGAGTGCGCCTCCAGTACGGCAGAGCTCCAGCTCTGCTCAGAGGCCCGATCTGGCAGAGTTGCTGGCGTGAGGCTGCTCTGCCCTGGGCGAGCCTTGCCCAGACTTGCCTCGCGGCTAGGCTTCCAGTCCAGAAAGGAGCGGTCTGCGCGAGACTGGGAGATGCTACTGGCTCCTTCCTGGCCTCAGCACCACTCCCGCCTTACCTTTGCACCTAGTCCTCAGGCGTTCTTGTGGAGGGCTTAGTTGCCGGTGGGTTGCACACTGCCAAGGGCTCCAGCAGAGAGGGCTCTATCAGAGGCAATGGGAGGGAAACTGCAGGGCTCCTCCAGCGGTTGCTTGACCGCCCAGACTCAGCACAGCACGGAGAGCACAAGGCTCACAGGGCCTATGGCTGTGGTCTGCAGCCCCACACACGCTGAGGCTGACTCGGTGAGCGCCCAGAAGGTGCCTGACAGACGTCATTTCCCTAGTGCTCTCCTCCCCAGCAGAGACGTGTGCAGGTGGTTGGGGCCTGCCCCTGCGTGTCTGGGCTCCCGTCCACAGCCCCAGCTCAGGGAAGCAGCTCCTCAGCCAAGACCTGTAGGAGGCGCGGGGCGCCCCCGCCTGGAAGCCTAGTGCACAGCATGAGGGAAGCGAGCCTCCTTGGGAGAAGAGGAGGCAGCCCAGATGCGTGGGGCTGCAATCACTGCTTGGGCGGAGCCGAGTGCGCCTCCAGTACGGCAGAGCTCCAGCTCTGCTCAGAGGCCCTATCTGGCAGAGTGCTGGCGTGAGGCTGCTCTGCCCTGGGCGAGCGTTGCCCAGACTTGCCTCGCGGCTAGGCTTCCAGTCCAGAAAGGAGCGGGCTGCGCGAGACTGGGAGATGCTACTGGCGCCTTCCTGGCCTCAGCTCCACTCCTGCCTAGCCTTTGCACCTAGTCCCCAGGCGTTCTTGTGGAGGGCTTAGTTGCCGGTGGGTTGCACACTGCCAAGCGCTCCAGCTTGAGGGCTCTAGTAGAGGCAAAGTGAGGGCAACTGAAAGTCTATTCTTACGGTTGCTTGACCGCCCAGACTCAGCACAGCACGGAGAGCACAAGGCTCACAGGGCCTCTGGCTGTCGTCTGTAGCCCCACACACGCTGAGGCTGACTCGGTGAGCGCCCAGAAGGTGCCTGACAGACGTCATTTCCCTAGTGCTCTCCTCCCCAGCAGAGACGTGTGCAGGTGCTTGGGGCCTGCCCCTGCGTGTCTGGGCTCCCGTCCACAGCCCCAGCTCAGGGAAGCAGCTCCTGAGCCAAGACCTGTGGGAGGCGCAGGAGGCCCCGCCTGGAAGTCTAGTTTACAGCATGCGGGAAGCGAGCCACCTCGGGAGAAGAGAAGGCAGCCCTGCTGTGTGCGGCTGCATTCACTGCTTTGGCGGAGCCGAGTGCGCCTCCAGTACGGCAGAGCTCCAGCTCTGCTCAGAGGCCCGATCTGGCAGAGTTGCTGGCGTGAGGCTGCTCTGCCCTGGGCGAGCCTTGCCCAGACTTGCCTCGCGGCTAGGCTTCCAGTCCAGAAAGGAGCGGGCTGCGCGAGACTGGGAGATGCTACTGGCGCCTTCCTTGCCTCAGCACCACTCCTGTCTTACCTTTGCACCTAGTCCTCAGGCGTTCTTGTGGAGGGCTTAGTTGCCGGTTGGTTGCACACTGCCAAGCGCTCCAGCAGAGAGGGCTCTATTAGAGGCAATGGGAGGGCAACTGCAGGGCTCCTCCAGCGGTTGCTTGACCGCCCAGACTCAGCACAGCACGGAGAGCACAAGGCTCACAGGGCCTCTGGCTGTGGTCTGCAGCCCCACACACGCTGAGGCTGACTCGGTGAGCGCCCAGAAGGTGCCTGACAGACGTCATTTCCCTAGTGCTCTCCTCCCCAGCAGAGACGTGTGCAGGTGGTTGGGGCCTGCCCCTGCGTGTCTAGGCTCCCGTCCACAGCCCCAGCTCAGGGAAGCAGCTCCTGATCCAAGACCTGTGGGAGGCGCAGGGGGCCCCGCCTTGAAGTCTTGTTTACAGCTTGCGGGAAGCGAACCTCCTCGGGAGAAGAGAAGGCAGCCCTGCTGTGTGCGGCTGCATTCACTGCTTTGGCGGAGCCGAGTGCGCCTCCAGTACGGCAGAGCTCCAGCTCTGCTCAGAGGCCCGATCTGGCAGAGTTGCTGGCGTGAGGCTGCTCTGCCTTGGGCGAGCCTTGCCCAGACTTGCCTCGCGGCTAGGCTTCCAGTCCAGCAAGGAGCGGGCTGCGCGAGACTGGGAGATGCTACTGGCGCCTTCCTGGCCTCAGCACCACTCCTGTCTTACCTTTGCACCTAGTACTCAGGCGTTCTTGTGGAGGGCTTAGTTGCCAGTGGGTTGCACACTGCCAAGCACTCCAGCAGAGAGGGCTCTATTAGAGGCAATGGGAGTGCAAGTGCAGGGCTCCTCCAGCGGTTGCTTGACCGCCCAGACTCAGCACAGCACGGAGAGCACAAGGCTCACAGGGCCTCTGGCTGTGGTCTGCAGCCCCACACACGCTGAGGCTGACTCGTTTAGCGCCCAGAAGGTGCCTGAAAGACGTCATTTCCCTAGTGCTCTCCTCCGCAGCAGAGACGTGTGCAGGTGGTTGGGGCCTGCCCCTGCGTGTCTGGGCTCCCGTCCACAGCCCCAGCTCAGGGAAGCAGCTCCTCAGCCAAGACCTGTAGGAGGCGCGGGGCGCACCCGCCTGGAAGCCTAGTGCACAGCATGAGGGAAGCGAGCCTCCTGGGAGAATAGGAGGCAGACCAGATGCGTGGGGCTGCAATCACTGCTTGGGTGGAGCCGAGTGCGCCTCCAGTACGGCAGAGCTCCAGCTCTGCTCAGAGGCCCGATCTGGAAGATTCCTGGCGTGAGGCTGCTCTGCCCTGGGCGAGCCTTGCCCAGACTTGCCTGGCGCTAGGCTTCCAGTCCAGAAAGGACCAGGCTGCGCGAGACTGGGAGATGCTACTGGCGCCTTCCTGGCCTCAGCTCCACTCCTGCCTTGCCTTTGAACCTAGTCCCCAGGCGTTCTTGTGGAGGGCTTAGTTGCCGGTGGGTTGCACACTGCCAAGCGCTCCAGCTTGAGGGCTCTAGTAGAGGCAAGGTGAGGGCAACTGAATGTCTATTCTTATGGTTGCTTGACCGCCCAGACTCAGCACAGCACGGAGAGCACAAGGCTCACAGGGCCTCTGGCTGTGGTCTGCAGCCCCACACACGCTGAGGCTGACTCGGTGAGCGCCCAGAAGGTGCCTGACAGACGTCATTTCCCTAGTGCTCTCCTCCCCAGCAGAGACGTGTGCAGGTGGTTGGGGCCAGCCACTGCGTGTCTGGGCTCCCGTCCACAGCCCCAGCTCAGGGAAGCAGCTCCTGAGCCAAGACCTGTGGGAGGCGCAGGGGGCCCCTCCTGGAAGCCTAGTTTACAGCATGCGGGAAGCGAGCCTCCTCGGGAGAAGAGAAGGCAGCCCTGCTGTGTGTGGCTGCATTCACTGCTTTGGCGGAGCCGAGTGCGCCTCCAGTACGGCAGAGCTCCAGCTCTGCTCAGAGGCCCGATCTGGCAGAGTTGCTGGCGTGAGGCTGCTCTGCCATGGGCGAGCCTTGCCCAGACTTGCCTGGCGCTAGGCTTCCAGTCCAGAAAGGACCAGGCTGCGCGAGACTGTGAGATGCTACTGGCGCCTTCCTGGCCTCAGCTCCACTCCTGCCTTGCCTTTGCACCTAGTCCTCAGGCGTTCTTGTGGAGGGCTTAGTTGCCGGTGGGTTGCACACTGCCAAGCGCTCCAGCTTGAGGGCTCTAGTAGAGGCAAAGTGAGGGCAACTGGAAGTCTATTCTTACGGTTGCTTGACCGCCCAGACTCAGCACAGCACGGAGAGCACAAGGCTCACAGGGCCTCTGGCTGTGGTCTGCAGCCCCACACACGCTGAGGCTGACTCGGTGAGCGCCCAGAAGGTGCCTGACAGACGTCATTTCCCTAGTGCTCTCCTCCCCAGCAGAGACGTGTGCAGGTGGTTGGGGCCTGCCCCTGCGTGTCTGGGCTCCCGTCCACAGCCCCAGCTCAGGGAGGCAGCTCCTCAGCCAAGACCTGTAGGAGGCGCGGGACGCCCCCGCCTGGAAGCCTTGTGCACAGCATGAGGGAAGCGAGCCTCCTTGGGAGAAGAGGAGGCAGCCCAGATGCGTGGGGCTGCAATCACTGCTTTGGCGGAGCCGAGTGCGCCTCCAGTACGGCAGAGCTCCAGCTCTGCTCAGAGGCCCGATCTGGCAGAGTGCTGGCGTGAGGCTGCTCTGCCCTGGGCGAGCCTTGCCCAGACTTGCCTCGCGGCTAGGCTTCCAGTCCAGAAAGGAGCGGGCTCCGCGAGACTGGGAGATGCTACTGGCGCCTTCCTGGCCTAAGCTCCACTCCTGCCTTGCCTTTGCAACTAGTCCCCAGGCGTTCTTGTGGAGGGCTTAGTTGCCGGTGGGTTGCACACTGCCAAGCGCTCCAGCTTGAGGGCTCTAGTAGAGGCAAAGTGAGGGCAACTGAAAGTCTATTCTTATGGTTGCTTGACAACCTAGACTCAGCACAGCACGGAGAGCACAAGGCTCACAGGGCCTCTGGCTGTGGTCTGCAGCCCCACACACGCTGAGGCTGACTCGGTGAGCGCCCAGAAGGTGCCTGACAGACGTCATTTCCCTAGTGCTCTCCTCCCCAGCAGAGACGTGTGCAGGTGGTTGGGGCCTGCCCCTGCGTGTCTGGGCTCCCGTCCACAGCCCCAGCTCAGGGAAGCAGCTCCTGAGCCAAGACCTGTGGGAGGCGCAGGGGGCCCCTCCTGGAAGCCTAGTTTACAGCATGCGGGAAGCGAGCCTCCTCGGGAGAAGAGAAGGCAGCCCTGCTGTGTGCGGCTGCATTCACTGCTTTGGCGGAGCCGAGTGCACCTCCAGTACGGCAGAGCTCCAGCTCTGCTCAGAGGCCCGATCTGGCAGAGGGCTGGCGTGAGGCTGCTCTGCCCTGGGCGAGCCTTGCCCAGACTTGCCTCGCGGCTAGGCTTCCAGTCCAGAAAGGAGCGGTCTGCGCGAGACTGGGAGATGCTACTGGCGCCTTCCTGGCCTCAGCACCACTCCTGCCTTACCTTTGCACCTAGTCCTCAGGCGTTCTTGTGGAGGGCTTAGTTGCCGGTGGGTTGCACACTGCCAAGCGCTCCAGCAGAGAGGGCTCTATTAGAGGCAATGGGAGGGCAACTGCAGGGCTCCTCCAGCGGTTGCTTGACCGCCCAGACTCAGCACAGCACGGAGAGCACAAGGCTCACAGGGCCTCTGGCTGTGGTCTGCAGCCCCACACACGCTGAGGCTGACTCGGTGAGCGCCCAGAAGGTGCCTGACAGACGTCATTTCCCTAGTGCTCTCCTCCCCAGCAGAGACGTGTGCAGGTGGTTGGGGCCTGCCCCTGCGTGTCTGGGCTCCCGTCCACAGCCCCAGCTCAGGGAAGCAGCTCCTCAGCCAAGACCTGTAGGAGGCGCGGGGCGCCCCCGCCTGGAAGCCTAGTGCAGAGCATGAGGGAAGCGAGCCTCCTTGGGAGAAGAGGAGGCAGCCCAGATGCGTGGGGCTGCAATCACTGCTTGGGCGGAGCCGAGTGCGCCTCCAGTACGGCAGAGCTCCAGCTCTGCTCAGAGGCCCGATCTGGCAGAGTGCTGGCGTGAGGCTGCTCTGCCCTGGGCGAGCCTTGCCCAGACTTGCCTCGCGGCTAGGCTTCCAGTCCAGAAAGGAGCGGGCTGCGCGAGACTGGGAGATGCTTCTGGCGCCTTCCTGGCCTCAGCTCCACTCCTGCCTTGCCTTTGCACCTAGTCCCCAGGCGTTCTTGTGGAGGGCTTAGTTGCCGGTGGGTTGCACACTGCCAAGCGCTCCAGCTTGAGGGCTCTAGTAGAGGCAAAGTGATGGCAACTGAAAGTCTATTCTTACGGTTGCTTGACCGCCCAGACTCAGCACAGAACGGAGAGCACAAGGCTCACAGGGCCTCTGGCTGTGGTTTGCAGCCCCACACACGCGGAGGCTGACTCGGTGAGCGCCCAGAGGGTGCCTGACAGGCGTCATTTCCGTAGTGCTCTCCTCCCCAGCAGAGACGTGTGCAGGTGGTTGGGGCCTGCCCCTGCGTGTCTGGGCTCCCGTCCACAGCCCCAGCTCAGGGAAGCAGCTCCTCAGCCAAGACCTGTAGGAGGCGCGGGGCGCCCCCGCCTGGAAGCCTAGTGCAGAGCATGAGGGAAGCGAGCCTCCTTGGGAGAAGAGGAGGCAGCCCAGATGCGTGGGGCTGCAATCACTGCTTGGGCGGAGCCGAGTGCGCCTCCAGTACGGCAGAGCTCCAGCTCTGCTCAGAGGCCCGATCTGGCAGAGTGCTGGCGTGAGGCTGCTCTGCCCTGGGCGAGCCTTGCCCAGACTTGCCTCGCGGCTAGGCTTCCAGTCCAGAAAGGAGCGGGCTCCGCGAGACTGGGAGATGCTACTGGCGCCTTCCTGGCCTAAGCTCCACTCCTGCCTTGCCTTTGCAACTAGTCCCCAGGCGTTCTTGTGGAGGGCTTAGTTGCCGGTGGGTTGCACACTGCCAAGCGCTCCAGCTTGAGGGCTCTAGTAGAGGCAAAGTGAGGGCAACTGAAAGTCTATTCTTATGGTTGCTTGACAACCTAGACTCAGCACAGCACGGAGAGCACAAGGCTCACAGGGCCTCTGGCTGTGGTCTGCAGCCCCACACACGCTGAGGCTGACTCGGTGAGCGCCCAGAAGGTGCCTGACAGACGTCATTTCCCTAGTGCTCTCCTCCCCAGCAGAGACGTGTGCAGGTGGTTGGGGCCTGCCCCTGCGTGTCTGGGCTCCCGTCCACAGCCCCAGCTCAGGGAAGCAGCTCCTGAGCCAAGACCTGTGGGAGGCGCAGGGGGCCCCTCCTGGAAGCCTAGTTTACAGCATGCGGGAAGCGAGCCTCCTCGGGAGAAGAGAAGGCAGCCCTGCTGTGTGCGGCTGCATTCACTGCTTTGGCGGAGCCGAGTGCACCTCCAGTACGGCAGAGCTCCAGCTCTGCTCAGAGGCCCGATCTGGCAGAGGGCTGGCGTGAGGCTGCTCTGCCCTGGGCGAGCCTTGCCCAGACTTGCCTCGCGGCTAGGCTTCCAGTCCAGAAAGGAGCGGTCTGCGCGAGACTGGGAGATGCTACTGGCGCCTTCCTGGCCTCAGCACCACTCCTGCCTTACCTTTGCACCTAGTCCTCAGGCGTTCTTGTGGAGGGCTTAGTTGCCGGTGGGTTGCACACTGCCAAGCGCTCCAGCAGAGAGGGCTCTATTAGAGGCAATGGGAGGGCAACTGCAGGGCTCCTCCAGCGGTTGCTTGACCGCCCAGACTCAGCACAGCACGGAGAGCACAAGGCTCACAGGGCCTCTGGCTGTGGTCTGCAGCCCCACACACGCTGAGGCTGACTCGGTGAGCGCCCAGAAGGTGCCTGACAGACGTCATTTCCCTAGTGCTCTCCTCCCCAGCAGAGACGTGTGCAGGTGGTTGGGGCCTGCCCCTGCGTGTCTGGGCTCCCGTCCACAGCCCCAGCTCAGGGAAGCAGCTCCTCAGCCAAGACCTGTAGGAGGCGCGGGGCGCCCCCGCCTGGAAGCCTAGTGCAGAGCATGAGGGAAGCGAGCCTCCTTGGGAGAAGAGGAGGCAGCCCAGATGCGTGGGGCTGCAATCACTGCTTGGGCGGAGCCGAGTGCGCCTCCAGTACGGCAGAGCTCCAGCTCTGCTCAGAGGCCCGATCTGGCAGAGTGCTGGCGTGAGGCTGCTCTGCCCTGGGCGAGCCTTGCCCAGACTTGCCTCGCGGCTAGGCTTCCAGTCCAGAAAGGAGCGGGCTGCGCGAGACTGGGAGATGCTTCTGGCGCCTTCCTGGCCTCAGCTCCACTCCTGCCTTGCCTTTGCACCTAGTCCCCAGGCGTTCTTGTGGAGGGCTTAGTTGCCGGTGGGTTGCACACTGCCAAGCGCTCCAGCTTGAGGGCTCTAGTAGAGGCAAAGTGATGGCAACTGAAAGTCTATTCTTACGGTTGCTTGACCGCCCAGACTCAGCACAGAACGGAGAGCACAAGGCTCACAGGGCCTCTGGCTGTGGTTTGCAGCCCCACACACGCGGAGGCTGACTCGGTGAGCGCCCAGAGGGTGCCTGACAGGCGTCATTTCCGTAGTGCTCTCCTCCCCAGCAGAGACGTGTGCAGGTGGTTGGGGCCTGCCCCTGCGTGTCTGGGCTCCCGTCCACAGCCCCAGCTCAGGGAAGCAGCTCCTCAGCCAAGACCTGTAGGAGGCGCGGGGCGCCCCCGCCTGGAAGCCTAGTGCAGAGCATGAGGGAAGCGAGCCTCCTTGGGAGAAGAGGAGGCAGCCCAGATGCGTGGGGCTGCAATCACTGCTTGGGCGGAGCCGAGTGCGCCTCCAGTACGGCAGAGCTCCAGCTCTGCTCAGAGGCCCGATCTGGCAGAGTGCTGGCGTGAGGCTGCTCTGCCCTGGGCGAGCCTTGCCCAGACTTGCCTCGCGGCTAGGCTTCCAGTCCAGAAAGGAGCGGGCTCCGCGAGACTGGGAGATGCTACTGGCGCCTTCCTGGCCTAAGCTCCACTCCTGCCTTGCCTTTGCAACTAGTCTCCAGGCGTTCTTGTGGAGGGCTTAGTTGCCGGTGGGTTGCACACTGCCAAGCGCTCCAGCTTGAGGGCTCTAGTAGAGGCAAAGTGAGGGCAACTGAAAGTCTATTCTTATGGTTGCTTGACAACCTAGACTCAGCACAGCACGGAGAGCACAAGGCTCACAGGGCCTCTGGCTGTGGTCTGCAGCCCCACACACGCTGAGGCTGACTCGGTGAGCGCCCAGAAGGTGCCTGACAGACGTCATTTCCCTAGTGCTCTCCTCCCCAGCAGAGACGTGTGCAGGTGGTTGGGGCCTGCCCCTGCGTGTCTGGGCTCCCGTCCACAGCCCCAGCTCAGGGAAGCAGCTCCTGAGCCAAGACCTGTGGGAGGCGCAGGGGGCCCCTCCTGGAAGCCTAGTTTACAGCATGCGGGAAGCGAGCCTCCTCGGGAGAAGAGAAGGCAGCCCTGCTGTGTGCGGCTGCATTCACTGCTTTGGCGGAGCCGAGTGCACCTCCAGTACGGCAGAGCTCCAGCTCTGCTCAGAGGCCCGATCTGGCAGAGGGCTGGCGTGAGGCTGCTCTGCCCTGGGCGAGCCTTGCCCAGACTTGCCTCGCGGCTAGGCTTCCAGTCCAGAAAGGAGCGGTCTGCGCGAGACTGGGAGATGCTACTGGCGCCTTCCTGGCCTCAGCACCACTCCTGCCTTACCTTTGCACCTAGTCCTCAGGCGTTCTTGTGGAGGGCTTAGTTGCCGGTGGGTTGCACACTGCCAAGCGCTCCAGCAGAGAGGGCTCTATTAGAGGCAATGGGAGGGCAACTGCAGGGCTCCTCCAGCGGTTGCTTGACCGCCCAGACTCAGCACAGCACGGAGAGCACAAGGCTCACAGGGCCTCTGGCTGTGGTCTGCAGCCCCACACACGCTGAGGCTGACTCGGTGAGCGCCTAGAAGGTGCCTGACAGACGTCATTTCCCTAGTGCTCTCCTCCCCAGCAGAGACGTGTGCAGGTGGTTGGGGCCTGCCCCTGCGTGTCTGGGCTCCCGTCCACAGCCCCAGCTCAGGGAAGCAGCTCCTCAGCCAAGACCTGTAGGAGGCGCGGTGCGCCCCCGCCTGGAAGCCTAGTGCAGAGCATGAGGGAAGCGAGCCTCCTTGGGAGAAGAGGAGGCAGCCCAGATGCGTGGGGCTGCAATCACTGCTTGGGCGGAGCCGAGTGCGCCTCCAGTACGGCAGAGCTCCAGCTCTGCTCAGAGGCCCGATCTGGCAGAGTGCTGGCGTGAGGCTGCTCTGCCCTGGGCGAGCCTTGCCCAGACTTGCCTCGCGGCTAGGCTTCCAGTCCAGAAAGGAGCGGGCTGCGCGAGACTGGGAGATTCTACTGGCGCCTTCCTGGCCTCAGCTCCTCTCCTGCCTTGCCTTTGCACCTAGTCCCCAGGCGTTCTTGTGGAGGGCTTAGTTGCCGGTGGGTTGCACACTGCCAAGCGCTCCAGCTTGAGGGCTCTAGTAGAGGCAAAGTGAGGGCAACTGAAAGTCTATTCTTACAGTTGCTTGACCGCCCAGACTCAGCACAGAACGGAGAGCACAAGGCTCACAGGGCCTCTGGCTGTGGTTTGCAGCCCCACACACGCGGAGGCTGACTCGGTGAGCGCCCAGAGGGTGCCTGACAGGCGTCATTTCCGTAGTGCTCTCCTCCCCAGCAGAGACGTGTGCAGGTGGTTGGGGCCTGCCCCTGCGTGTCTGGGCTCCCGTCCACAGCCCCAGCTCAGGGAAGCAGCTCCTCAGCCAAGACCTGTAGGAGGCGCGGGGCGCCCCCGCCTGGAAGCCTAGTGCAGAGCATGAGGGAAGCGAGCCTCCTTGGGAGAAGAGGAGGCAGCCCAGATGCGTGGGGCTGCAATCACTGCTTGGGCGGAGCCGAGTGCGCCTCCAGTACGGCAGAGCTCCAGCTCTGCTCAGAGGCCCGATCTGGCAGAGTGCTGGCGTGAGGCTGCTCTGCCCTGGGCGAGCCTTGCCCAGACTTGCCTCGCGGCTAGGCTTCCAGTCCAGAAAGGAGCGGGCTGCGCGAGACTGGGAGATGCTACTGGCGCCTTCCTGGCCTAAGCTCCACTCCTGCCTTGCCTTTGCAACTAGTCCCCAGGCGTTCTTGTGGAGGGCTTAGTTGCCGGTGGGTTGCACACTGCCAAGCGCTCCAGCTTGAGGGCTCTAGTAGAGGCAAAGTGAGGGCAACTGAAATTCTATTCTTATGGTTGCTTGACAGCCCAGACTCAGCACAGCACGGAGAGCACAAGGCTCACAGGGCCTCTGGCTGTGGTCTGCAGCCCCACACACGCTGAGGCTGACTCGGTGAGCGCCGAGAAGGTGCCTGACAGACGTCATTTCCCTAGTGCTCTCCTCCCCAGCAGAGACGTGTGCAGGTGGTTGGGGCCTGCCCCTGCGTGTCTGGGCTCCCGTCCACAGCCCCAGCTCAGGGAAGCAGCTCCTCAGCCAAGACCTGTAGGAGGCGCGGGGCGCCCCCGCCTGGAAGCCTAGTGCACAGCATGAGGGAAGCGAGCCTCCTTGGGAGAAGAGGAGGCAGCCCAGATGCGTGGGGCTGCAATCACTGCTTGGGCGGAGCCGAGTGCGCCTCCAGTACGGCAGAGCTCCAGCTCTGCTCAGAGGCCCGATCTGGCAGAGTGCTGGCGTGAGGCTGCTCTGCCCTGGGCGAGCCTTGCCCAGACTTGCCTCGCGGCTAGGCTTCCAGTCCAGAAAGGAGCGGGCTGCGCGAGACTGGGAGATGCTACTGGCGCCTTCCTGGCCTCAGCTCCACTCCTGCCTTGCCTTTGCACCTAGTCCCCAGGCGTTCTTGTGGAGGGCTTAGTTGCCGGTGGGTTGCACACTGCCAAGCGCTCCAGCTTGAGGGCTCTAGTAGAGGCAAAGTGAGGGCAACTGAAAGTCTATTCTTACGGTTGCTTGACCGCCCAGACTCAGCACAGAACGGAGAGCACAAGGCTCACAAGGCCTCTGGCTGTGGTTTGCAGCCCCACACACGCGGAGGCTGACTCGGTGAGCGCCCAGAGGGTGCCTGACAGGCGTCATTTCCGTAGTGCTCTCCTCCCCAGCAGAGACGTGTGCAGGTGGTTGGGGCCTGCCCCTGCGTGTCTGGGCTCCCGTCCACAGCCCCAGCTCAGGGAAGCAGCTCCTCAGCCAAGACCTGTAGGAGGCGCGGGGCGCCCCCGCCTGGAAGCCTAGTGCAGAGCATGAGGGAAGCGAGCCTCCTTGGGAGAAGAGGAGGCAGCCCAGATTTGTGGGGCTGCAATCACTGCTTGGGCGGAGCCGAGTGCGCCTCCAGTACGGCAGAGCTCCAGCTCTGCTCAGAGGCCCGATCTGGCAGAGTGCTGGCGTGAGGCTGCTCTGCCCTGGGCGAGCCTTGCCCAGACTTGCCTCGCGGCTAGGCTTCCAGTCCAGAAAGGAGCGGGCTGCGCGAGACTGGGAGATGCTACTGGCGCCTTCCTGGCCTAAGCTCCACTCCTGCCTTGCCTTTGCAACTAGTCCCCAGGCGTTCTTGTGGAGGGCTTAGTTGCCGGTGGGTTGCACACTGCCAAGCGCTCCAGCTTGAGGGCTCTAGTAGAGGCAAAGTGAGGGCAACTGAAAGTCTATTCTTATGGTTGCTTGACAGCCCAGACTCAGCACAGCACGGAGAGCACAAGGCTCACAGGGCCTCTGGCTGTGGTCTGCAGCCCCACACACGCTGAGGCTGACTCGGTGAGCGCCCAGAAGGTGCCTGACAGACGTCATTTCCCTAGTGCTCTCCTCCCCAGCAGAGACGTGTGCAGGTGGTTGGGGCCTGCCCCTGCGTGTCTGGGCTCCCGTCCACAGCCCCAGCTCAGGGAAGCAGCTCCTGAGCCAAGACCTGTGGGAGGCGCAGGGGGCCCCTCCTGGAAGCCTAGTTTACAGCATGCGGGAAGCGAGCCTCCTCGGGAGAAGAGAAGCCAGCCCTGCTGTGTGCGGCTGCATTCACTGCTTTGGCGGAGCCGAGTGCACCTCCAGTACGGCAGAGTTCCAGCTCTGCTCAGAGGCCCGATCTGGCAGAGGGCTGGCGTGAGGCTGCTCTGCCCTGGGCGAGCCTTGCCCAGACTTGCCTCGCGGCTAGGCTTCCAGTCCAGAAAGGAGCGGTCTGCGCGAGACTGGGAGATGCTACTGACGCCTTCCTGGCCTCAGCACCACTCCTGCCTTACCTTTGCACCTAGTCCTCAGGCGTTCTTGTGGAGGGCTTAGTTGCCGGTGGGTTGCACACTGCCAAGCGCTCCAGCAGAGAGGGCTCTATTAGAGGCAATGGGAGGGCAACTGCATGGCTCCTCCAGCGGTTGCTTGACCGCCCAGACTCAGCACAGCACGGAGAGCACAAGGCTCACCGGGCCTCTGGCTGTGGTCTGCACGCCCACACACGCTGAGGCTGACTCGGTGAGCGCCCAGAAGGTGCCTGACAGACGTCATTTCCCTAGTGCTCTCCTCCCCAGCAGAGACGTGTGCAGGTGGTTGGGGCCTGCCCCTGCGTGTCTGGGCTCCCGTCCACAGCCCCAGCTCAGGGAAGCAGCTCCTCAGCCAAGACCTGTATGAGGCGCGGGGCGCCCCCGCCTGGAAGCCTAGTGCAGAGCATGAGGGAAGCGAGCCTCCTTGGGAGAAGAGGAGGCAGCCCAGATGCGTGGGGCTGCAATCACTGCTTGGGCGGAGCCGAGTGCGCCTCCAGTACGGCAGAGCTCCAGCTCTGCTCAGAGGCCCGATCTGGCAGAGTGCTGGCGTGAGGCTGCTCTGCCCTGGGCGAGCCTTGCCCAGACTTGCCTCGCGGCTAGGCTTCCAGTCCAGAAAGGAGCGGTCTGCGCGAGACTGGGAGATGCTACTGGCGCCTTCCTGGCCTCAGCACCACTCCTGCCTTACCTTTGCACCTAGTCCTCAGGCGTTCTTGTGGAGGGCTTAGTTGCCGGTGGGTTGCACACTGCCAAGCGCTCCAGCAGAGAGGGCTCTATTAGAGGCAATGGGAGGGCAACTGCAGGGCTCCTCCAGCGGTTGCTTGACCGCCCAGACTCAGCACAGCACGGAGAGCACAAGGTTCACAGGGCCTCTGGCTGTGGTCTGCAGCCCCACACACGCTGAGGCTGACTCGGTGAGCGCCTAGAAGGTGCCTGACAGACGTCATTTCCCTAGTGCTCTCCTCCCCAGCAGAGACGTGTGCAGGTGGTTGGGGCCTGCCCCTGCGTGTCTGGGCTCCCGTCCACAGCCCCAGCTCAGGGAAGCAGCTCCTCAGCCAAGACCTGTAGGAGGCGCGGGGCGCCCCCGCCTGGAAGCCTAGTGCACAGCATGAGGGAAGCGAGCCTCCTTGGGAGAAGAGGAGGCAGCCCAGATGCGTGGGGCTGCAATCACTGCTTGGGCGGAGCCGAGTGCGCCTCCAGTACGGCAGAGCTCCAGCTCTGCTCAGAGGCCCGATCTGGCAGAGTGCTGGCGTGAGGCTGCTCTGCCCTGGGCGAGCCTTGCCCAGACTTGCCTCGCGGCTAGGCTTCCAGTCCAGAAAGGAGCGGGCTGCGCGAGACTGGGAGATGCTACTGGCGCCTTCCTGGCCTCAGCTCCACTCCTGCCTTGCCTTTGCACCTAGTCCCCAGGCGTTCTTGTGGAGGGCTTAGTTGCCGGTGGGTTGCACACTGCCAAGCGCTCCAGCTTGAGGGCTCTAGTAGAGGCAAAGTGAGGGCAACTGAAAGTCTATTCTTACAGTTGCTTGACCGCCCAGACTCAGCACAGAACGGAGAGCACAAGGCTCACAGGGCCTCTGGCTGTGGTTTGCAGCCCCACACACGCGGAGGCTGACTCGGTGAGCGCCCAGAGGGTGCCTGACAGGCGTCATTTCCGTAGTGCTCTCCTCCCCAGCAGAGACGTGTGCAGGTGGTTGGGGCCTGCCCCTGCGTGTCTGGGCTCCCGTCCACAGCCCCAGCTCAGGGAAGCAGCTCCTCAGCCAAGACCTGTAGGAGGCGCGGGGCGCCCCCGCCTGGAAGCCTAGTGCAGAGCATGAGGGAAGCGAGCCTCCTTGGGAGAAGAGGAGGCAGCCCAGATGCGTGGGGCTGCAATCACTGCTTGGGCGGAGCCGAGTGCGCCTCCAGTACGGCAGAGCTCCAGCTCTGCTCAGAGGCCCGATCTGGCAGAGTGCTGGCGTGAGGCTGCTCTGCCCTGGGCGAGCCTTGCCCAGACTTGCCTCGCGGCTAGGCTTCCAGTCCAGAAAGGAGCGGGCTGCGCGAGACTGGGAGATGCTACTGGCGCCTTCCTGGCCTAAGCTCCACTCCTGCCTTGCCTTTGCAACTAGTCCCCAGGCGTTCTTGTGGAGGGCTTAGTTGCCGGTGGGTTGCACACTGCCAAGCGCTCCAGCTTGAGGGCTCTAGTAGAGGCAAAGTGAGGGCAACTGAAAGTCTATTCTTATGGTTGCTTGACAGCCCAGACTCAGCACAGCACGGAGAGCACAAGGCTCACAGGGCCTCTGGCTGTGGTCTGCAGCCCCACACACGCTGAGGCTGACTCGGTGAGCGCCGAGAAGGTGCCTGACAGACGTCATTTCCCTAGTGCTCTCCTCCCCAGCAGAGACGTGTGCAGGTGGTTGGGGCCTGCCCCTGCGTGTCTGGGCTCCCGTCCACAGCCCCAGCTCAGGGAAGCAGCTCCTCAGCCAAGACCTGTAGGAGGCGCGGGGCGCCCCCGCCTGGAAGCCTAGTGCAGAGCATGAGGGAAGGGAGCCTCCTTGGGAGAAGAGGAGGCAGCCCAGATGCGTGGGGCTGCAATCACTGCTTGGGCGGAGCCAAGTGCGCCTCCAGTACGGCAGAGCTCCAGCTCTGCTCAGAGGCCCGATCTGGCAGAGTGCTGGCGTGAGGCTGCTCTGCCCTGGGCGAGCCTTGCCCAGACTTGCCTCGCGGCTAGGCTTCCAGTCCAGAAAGGAGCGGGCTGCGCGAGACTGGGAGATGCTACTGGCGCCTTCCTGGCCTCAGATCCACTCCTGCCTTGCCTTTGCACCTAGTCCCCAGGCGTTCTTGTGGAGGGCTTAGTTGCCGGTGGGTTGCACACTGCCAAGCGCTCCAGCTTGAGGGCTCTAGTAGAGGCAAAGTGAGGGCAACTGAAAGTCTATTCTTATGGTTGCTTGACAACCTAGACTCAGCACAGCACGGAGAGCACAAGGCTCACAGGGCCTCTGGCTGTGGTCTGCAGCCCCACACACGCTGAGGCTGACTCGGTGAGCGCCCAGAAGGTGCCTGACAGACGTCATTTCCCTAGTGCTCTCCTCCCCAGCAGAGACGTGTGCAGGTGGTTGGGGCCTGCCCCTGCGTGTCTGGGCTCCCGTCCACAGCCCCAGCTCAGGGAAGCAGCTCCTGAGCCAAGACCTGTGGGAGGCGCAGGGGGCCCCTCCTGGAAGCCTAGTTTACAGCATGCGGGAAGCGAGCCTCCTCGGGAGAAGAGAAGGCAGCCCTGCTGTGTGCGGCTGCATTCACTGCTTTGGCGGAGCCGAGTGCACCTCCAGTACGGCAGAGCTCCAGCTCTGCTCAGAGGCCCGATCTGGCAGAGGGCTGGCGTGAGGCTGCTCTGCCCTGGGCGAGCCTTGCCCAGACTTGCCTCGCGGCTAGGCTTCCAGTCCAGAAAGGAGCGGTCTGCGCGAGACTGGGAGATGCTACTGGCGCCTTCCTGGCCTCAGCACCACTCCTGCCTTACCTTTGCACCTAGTCCTCAGGCGTTCTTGTGGAGGGCTTAGTTGCCGGTGGGTTGCACACTGCCAAGCGCTCCAGCAGAGAGGGCTCTATTAGAGGCAATGGGAGGGCAACTGCAGGGCTCCTCCAGCGGTTGCTTGACCGCCCAGACTCAGCACAGCACGGAGAGCACAAGGCTCACAGGGCCTCTGGCTGTGGTCTGCAGCCCCACACACGCTGAGGCTGACTCGGTGAGCGCCTAGAAGGTGCCTGACAGACGTCATTTCCCTAGTGCTCTCCTCCCCAGCAGAGACGTGTGCAGGTGGTTGGGGCCTGCCCCTGCGTGTCTGGGCTCCCGTCCACAGCCCCAGCTCAGGGAAGCAGCTCCTCAGCCAAGACCTGTAGGAGGCGCGGTGCGCCCCCGCCTGGAAGCCTAGTGCAGAGCATGAGGGAAGCGAGCCTCCTTGGGAGAAGAGGAGGCAGCCCAGATGCGTGGGGCTGCAATCACTGCTTGGGCGGAGCCGAGTGCGCCTCCAGTACGGCAGAGCTCCAGCTCTGCTCAGAGGCCCGATCTGGCAGAGTGCTGGCGTGAGGCTGCTCTGCCCTGGGCGAGCCTTGCCCAGACTTGCCTCGCGGCTAGGCTTCCAGTCCAGAAAGGAGCGGGCTGCGCGAGACTGGGAGATTCTACTGGCGCCTTCCTGGCCTCAGCTCCTCTCCTGCCTTGCCTTTGCACCTAGTCCCCAGGCGTTCTTGTGGAGGGCTTAGTTGCCGGTGGGTTGCACACTGCCAAGCGCTCCAGCTTGAGGGCTCTAGTAGAGGCAAAGTGAGGGCAACTGAAAGTCTATTCTTACAGTTGCTTGACCGCCCAGACTCAGCACAGAACGGAGAGCACAAGGCTCACAGGGCCTCTGGCTGTGGTTTGCAGCCCCACACACGCGGAGGCTGACTCGGTGAGCGCCCAGAGGGTGCCTGACAGGCGTCATTTCCGTAGTGCTCTCCTCCCCAGCAGAGACGTGTGCAGGTGGTTGGGGCCTGCCCCTGCGTGTCTGGGCTCCCGTCCACAGCCCCAGCTCAGGGAAGCAGCTCCTCAGCCAAGACCTGTAGGAGGCGCGGGGCGCCCCCGCCTGGAAGCCTAGTGCAGAGCATGAGGGAAGCGAGCCTCCTTGGGAGAAGAGGAGGCAGCCCAGATGCGTGGGGCTGCAATCACTGCTTGGGCGGAGCCGAGTGCGCCTCCAGTACGGCAGAGCTCCAGCTCTGCTCAGAGGCCCGATCTGGCAGAGTGCTGGCGTGAGGCTGCTCTGCCCTGGGCGAGCCTTGCCCAGACTTGCCTCGCGGCTAGGCTTCCAGTCCAGAAAGGAGCGGGCTGCGCGAGACTGGGAGATGCTACTGGCGCCTTCCTGGCCTAAGCTCCACTCCTGCCTTGCCTTTGCAACTAGTCCCCAGGCGTTCTTGTGGAGGGCTTAGTTGCCGGTGGGTTGCACACTGCCAAGCGCTCCAGCTTGAGGGCTCTAGTAGAGGCAAAGTGAGGGCAACTGAAATTCTATTCTTATGGTTGCTTGACAGCCCAGACTCAGCACAGCACGGAGAGCACAAGGCTCACAGGGCCTCTGGCTGTGGTCTGCAGCCCCACACACGCTGAGGCTGACTCGGTGAGCGCCGAGAAGGTGCCTGACAGACGTCATTTCCCTAGTGCTCTCCTCCCCAGCAGAGACGTGTGCAGGTGGTTGGGGCCTGCCCCTGCGTGTCTGGGCTCCCGTCCACAGCCCCAGCTCAGGGAAGCAGCTCCTCAGCCAAGACCTGTAGGAGGCGCGGGGCGCCCCCGCCTGGAAGCCTAGTGCACAGCATGAGGGAAGCGAGCCTCCTTGGGAGAAGAGGAGGCAGCCCAGATGCGTGGGGCTGCAATCACTGCTTGGGCGGAGCCGAGTGCGCCTCCAGTACGGCAGAGCTCCAGCTCTGCTCAGAGGCCCGATCTGGCAGAGTGCTGGCGTGAGGCTGCTCTGCCCTGGGCGAGCCTTGCCCAGACTTGCCTCGCGGCTAGGCTTCCAGTCCAGAAAGGAGCGGGCTGCGCGAGACTGGGAGATGCTACTGGCGCCTTCCTGGCCTCAGCTCCACTCCTGCCTTGCCTTTGCACCTAGTCCCCAGGCGTTCTTGTGGAGGGCTTAGTTGCCGGTGGGTTGCACACTGCCAAGCGCTCCAGCTTGAGGGCTCTAGTAGAGGCAAAGTGAGGGCAACTGAAAGTCTATTCTTACGGTTGCTTGACCGCCCAGACTCAGCACAGAACGGAGAGCACAAGGCTCACAAGGCCTCTGGCTGTGGTTTGCAGCCCCACACACGCGGAGGCTGACTCGGTGAGCGCCCAGAGGGTGCCTGACAGGCGTCATTTCCGTAGTGCTCTCCTCCCCAGCAGAGACGTGTGCAGGTGGTTGGGGCCTGCCCCTGCGTGTCTGGGCTCCCGTCCACAGCCCCAGCTCAGGGAAGCAGCTCCTCAGCCAAGACCTGTAGGAGGCGCGGGGCGCCCCCGCCTGGAAGCCTAGTGCAGAGCATGAGGGAAGCGAGCCTCCTTGGGAGAAGAGGAGGCAGCCCAGATTTGTGGGGCTGCAATCACTGCTTGGGCGGAGCCGAGTGCGCCTCCAGTACGGCAGAGCTCCAGCTCTGCTCAGAGGCCCGATCTGGCAGAGTGCTGGCGTGAGGCTGCTCTGCCCTGGGCGAGCCTTGCCCAGACTTGCCTCGCGGCTAGGCTTCCAGTCCAGAAAGGAGCGGGCTGCGCGAGACTGGGAGATGCTACTGGCGCCTTCCTGGCCTAAGCTCCACTCCTGCCTTGCCTTTGCAACTAGTCCCCAGGCGTTCTTGTGGAGGGCTTAGTTGCCGGTGGGTTGCACACTGCCAAGCGCTCCAGCTTGAGGGCTCTAGTAGAGGCAAAGTGAGGGCAACTGAAAGTCTATTCTTATGGTTGCTTGACAGCCCAGACTCAGCACAGCACGGAGAGCACAAGGCTCACAGGGCCTCTGGCTGTGGTCTGCAGCCCCACACACGCTGAGGCTGACTCGGTGAGCGCCCAGAAGGTGCCTGACAGACGTCATTTCCCTAGTGCTCTCCTCCCCAGCAGAGACGTGTGCAGGTGGTTGGGGCCTGCCCCTGCGTGTCTGGGCTCCCGTCCACAGCCCCAGCTCAGGGAAGCAGCTCCTGAGCCAAGACCTGTGGGAGGCGCAGGGGGCCCCTCCTGGAAGCCTAGTTTACAGCATGCGGGAAGCGAGCCTCCTCGGGAGAAGAGAAGCCAGCCCTGCTGTGTGCGGCTGCATTCACTGCTTTGGCGGAGCCGAGTGCACCTCCAGTACGGCAGAGTTCCAGCTCTGCTCAGAGGCCCGATCTGGCAGAGGGCTGGCGTGAGGCTGCTCTGCCCTGGGCGAGCCTTGCCCAGACTTGCCTCGCGGCTAGGCTTCCAGTCCAGAAAGGAGCGGTCTGCGCGAGACTGGGAGATGCTACTGACGCCTTCCTGGCCTCAGCACCACTCCTGCCTTACCTTTGCACCTAGTCCTCAGGCGTTCTTGTGGAGGGCTTAGTTGCCGGTGGGTTGCACACTGCCAAGCGCTCCAGCAGAGAGGGCTCTATTAGAGGCAATGGGAGGGCAACTGCATGGCTCCTCCAGCGGTTGCTTGACCGCCCAGACTCAGCACAGCACGGAGAGCACAAGGCTCACCGGGCCTCTGGCTGTGGTCTGCACGCCCACACACGCTGAGGCTGACTCGGTGAGCGCCCAGAAGGTGCCTGACAGACGTCATTTCCCTAGTGCTCTCCTCCCCAGCAGAGACGTGTGCAGGTGGTTGGGGCCTGCCCCTGCGTGTCTGGGCTCCCGTCCACAGCCCCAGCTCAGGGAAGCAGCTCCTCAGCCAAGACCTGTATGAGGCGCGGGGCGCCCCCGCCTGGAAGCCTAGTGCAGAGCATGAGGGAAGCGAGCCTCCTTGGGAGAAGAGGAGGCAGCCCAGATGCGTGGGGCTGCAATCACTGCTTGGGCGGAGCCGAGTGCGCCTCCAGTACGGCAGAGCTCCAGCTCTGCTCAGAGGCCCGATCTGGCAGAGTGCTGGCGTGAGGCTGCTCTGCCCTGGGCGAGCCTTGCCCAGACTTGCCTCGCGGCTAGGCTTCCAGTCCAGAAAGGAGCGGTCTGCGCGAGACTGGGAGATGCTACTGGCGCCTTCCTGGCCTCAGCACCACTCCTGCCTTACCTTTGCACCTAGTCCTCAGGCGTTCTTGTGGAGGGCTTAGTTGCCGGTGGGTTGCACACTGCCAAGCGCTCCAGCAGAGAGGGCTCTATTAGAGGCAATGGGAGGGCAACTGCAGGGCTCCTCCAGCGGTTGCTTGACCGCCCAGACTCAGCACAGCACGGAGAGCACAAGGTTCACAGGGCCTCTGGCTGTGGTCTGCAGCCCCACACACGCTGAGGCTGACTCGGTGAGCGCCTAGAAGGTGCCTGACAGACGTCATTTCCCTAGTGCTCTCCTCCCCAGCAGAGACGTGTGCAGGTGGTTGGGGCCTGCCCCTGCGTGTCTGGGCTCCCGTCCACAGCCCCAGCTCAGGGAAGCAGCTCCTCAGCCAAGACCTGTAGGAGGCGCGGGGCGCCCCCGCCTGGAAGCCTAGTGCACAGCATGAGGGAAGCGAGCCTCCTTGGGAGAAGAGGAGGCAGCCCAGATGCGTGGGGCTGCAATCACTGCTTGGGCGGAGCCGAGTGCGCCTCCAGTACGGCAGAGCTCCAGCTCTGCTCAGAGGCCCGATCTGGCAGAGTGCTGGCGTGAGGCTGCTCTGCCCTGGGCGAGCCTTGCCCAGACTTGCCTCGCGGCTAGGCTTCCAGTCCAGAAAGGAGCGGGCTGCGCGAGACTGGGAGATGCTACTGGCGCCTTCCTGGCCTCAGCTCCACTCCTGCCTTGCCTTTGCACCTAGTCCCCAGGCGTTCTTGTGGAGGGCTTAGTTGCCGGTGGGTTGCACACTGCCAAGCGCTCCAGCTTGAGGGCTCTAGTAGAGGCAAAGTGAGGGCAACTGAAAGTCTATTCTTACAGTTGCTTGACCGCCCAGACTCAGCACAGAACGGAGAGCACAAGGCTCACAGGGCCTCTGGCTGTGGTTTGCAGCCCCACACACGCGGAGGCTGACTCGGTGAGCGCCCAGAGGGTGCCTGACAGGCGTCATTTCCGTAGTGCTCTCCTCCCCAGCAGAGACGTGTGCAGGTGGTTGGGGCCTGCCCCTGCGTGTCTGGGCTCCCGTCCACAGCCCCAGCTCAGGGAAGCAGCTCCTCAGCCAAGACCTGTAGGAGGCGCGGGGCGCCCCCGCCTGGAAGCCTAGTGCAGAGCATGAGGGAAGCGAGCCTCCTTGGGAGAAGAGGAGGCAGCCCAGATGCGTGGGGCTGCAATCACTGCTTGGGCGGAGCCGAGTGCGCCTCCAGTACGGCAGAGCTCCAGCTCTGCTCAGAGGCCCGATCTGGCAGAGTGCTGGCGTGAGGCTGCTCTGCCCTGGGCGAGCCTTGCCCAGACTTGCCTCGCGGCTAGGCTTCCAGTCCAGAAAGGAGCGGGCTGCGCGAGACTGGGAGATGCTACTGGCGCCTTCCTGGCCTAAGCTCCACTCCTGCCTTGCCTTTGCAACTAGTCCCCAGGCGTTCTTGTGGAGGGCTTAGTTGCCGGTGGGTTGCACACTGCCAAGCGCTCCAGCTTGAGGGCTCTAGTAGAGGCAAAGTGAGGGCAACTGAAAGTCTATTCTTATGGTTGCTTGACAGCCCAGACTCAGCACAGCACGGAGAGCACAAGGCTCACAGGGCCTCTGGCTGTGGTCTGCAGCCCCACACACGCTGAGGCTGACTCGGTGAGCGCCGAGAAGGTGCCTGACAGACGTCATTTCCCTAGTGCTCTCCTCCCCAGCAGAGACGTGTGCAGGTGGTTGGGGCCTGCCCCTGCGTGTCTGGGCTCCCGTCCACAGCCCCAGCTCAGGGAAGCAGCTCCTCAGCCAAGACCTGTAGGAGGCGCGGGGCGCCCCCGCCTGGAAGCCTAGTGCAGAGCATGAGGGAAGGGAGCCTCCTTGGGAGAAGAGGAGGCAGCCCAGATGCGTGGGGCTGCAATCACTGCTTGGGCGGAGCCAAGTGCGCCTCCAGTACGGCAGAGCTCCAGCTCTGCTCAGAGGCCCGATCTGGCAGAGTGCTGGCGTGAGGCTGCTCTGCCCTGGGCGAGCCTTGCCCAGACTTGCCTCGCGGCTAGGCTTCCAGTCCAGAAAGGAGCGGGCTGCGCGAGACTGGGAGATGCTACTGGCGCCTTCCTGGCCTCAGATCCACTCCTGCCTTGCCTTTGCACCTAGTCCCCAGGCGTTCTTGTGGAGGGCTTAGTTGCCGGTGGGTTGCACACTGCCAAGCGCTCCAGCTTGAGGGCTCTAGTAGAGGCAAAGTGAGGGCAACTGAAAGTCTATTCTTACGGTTGCTTGACCGCCCAGACTCAGCACAGAACGGAGAGCACAAGGCTCACAAGGCCTATGGCTGTGGTTTGCAGCCCCACACACGCGGAGGCTGACTCGGTGAGCGCCCAGAGGGTGCCTGACAGGCGTCATTTCCGTAGTGCTCTCCTCCCCAGCAGAGACGTGTGCAGGTGGTTGGGGCCTGCCCCTGCGTGTCTGGGCTCCCGTCCACAGCCCCAGCTCAGGGAAGCAGCTCCTCAGCCAAGACCTGTAGGAGGCGCGGGGCGCCCCCGCCTGGAAGCCTAGTGCAGAGCATGAGGGAAGCGAGCCTCCTTGGGAGAAGAGGAGGCAGCCCAGATTTGTGGGGCTGCAATCACTGCTTGGGCGGAGCCGAGTGCGCCTCCAGTACGGCAGAGCTCCAGCTCTGCTCAGAGGCCCGATCTGGCAGAGTGCTGGCGTGAGGCTGCTCTGCCCTGGGCGAGCCTTGCCCAGACTTGCCTCGCGGCTAGGCTTCCAGTCCAGAAAGGAGCGGGCTGCGCGAGACTGGGAGATGCTACTGGCGCCTTCCTGGCCTAAGCTCCACTTCTGCCTTGCCTTTGCAACTAGTCCCCAGGCGTTCTTGTGGAGGGCTTAGTTGCCGGTGGGTTGCACACTGCCAAGCGCTCCAGCTTGAGGGCTCTAGTAGAGGCAAAGTGAGGGCAACTGAAAGTCTATTCTTATGGTTGCTTGACAGCCCAGACTCAGCACAGCACGGAGAGCACAAGGCTCACAGGGCCTCTGGCTGTGGTCTGCAGCCCCACACACGCTGAGGCTGACTCGGTGAGCGCCCAGAAGGTGCCTGACAGACGTCATTTCCCTAGTGCTCTCCTCCCCAGCAGAGACGTGTGCAGGTGGTTGGGGCCTGCCCCTGCGTGTCTGGGCTCCCGTCCACAGCCCCAGCTCAGGGAAGCAGCTCCTGAGCCAAGACCTGTGGGAGGCGCAGGGGGCCCCTCCTGGAAGCCTAGTTTACAGCATGCGGGAAGCGAGCCTCCTCGGGAGAAGAGAAGCCAGCCCTGCTGTGTGCGGCTGCATTCACTGCTTTGGCGGAGCCGAGTGCACCTCCAGTACGGCAGAGTTCCAGCTCTGCTCAGAGGCCCGATCTGGCAGAGGGCTGGCGTGAGGCTGCTCTGCCCTGGGCGAGCCTTGCCCAGACTTGCCTCGCGGCTAGGCTTCCAGTCCAGAAAGGAGCGGTCTGCGCGAGACTGGGAGATGCTACTGACGCCTTCCTGGCCTCAGCACCACTCCTGCCTTACCTTTGCACCTAGTCCTCAGGCGTTCTTGTGGAGGGCTTAGTTGCCGGTGGGTTGCACACTGCCAAGCGCTCCAGCAGAGAGGGCTCTATTAGAGGCAATGGGAGGGCAACTGCATGGCTCCTCCAGCGGTTGCTTGACCGCCCAGACTCAGCACAGCACGGAGAGCACAAGGCTCACCGGGCCTCTGGCTGTGGTCTGCAGGCCCACACACGCTGAGGCTGACTCGGTGAGCGCCCAGAAGGTGCCTGACAGACGTCATTTCCCTAGTGCTCTCCTCCCAGGCAGAGACGTGTGCAGGTGGTTGGGGCCTGCCCCTGCGTGTCTGGGCTCCCGTCCACAGCCCCAGCTCAGGGAAGCAGCTCCTCAGCCAAGACCTGTATGAGGCGCGGGGCGCCCCCGCCTGGAAGCCTAGTGCAGAGCATGAGGGAAGCGAGCCTCCTTGGGAGAAGAGGAGGCAGCCCAGATGCGTGGGGCTGCAATCACTGCTTGGGCGGAGCCGAGTGCGCCTCCAGTACGGCAGAGCTCCAGCTCTGCTCAGAGGCCCGATCTGGCAGAGTGCTGGCGTGAGGCTGCTCTGCCCTGGGCGAGCCTTGCCCAGACTTGCCTCGCGGCTAGGCTTCCAGTCCAGAAAGGAGCGGGCTGCGCGAGACTGGGAGATGCTACTGGCGCCTTCCTGGCCTAAGCTCCACTCCTGCCTTGCCTTTGCAACTAGTCCCCAGGCGTTCTTGTGGAGGGCTTAGTTGCCGGTGGGTTGCACACTGCCAAGCGCTCCAGCTTGAGGGCTCTAGTAGAGGCAAAGTGAGGGCAATTGAAAGTCTATTCTTATGGTTGCTTGACAGCCCAGACTCAGCACAGCACGGAGAGCACAAGGCTCACAGGGCCTCTGGCTGTGGTCTGCAGCCCCACACACGCTGAGGCTGACTCGGTGAGCGCCCAGAAGGTGCCTGACAGACGTCATTTCCCTAGTGCTCTCCTCCCCAGCAGAGACGTGTGCAGGTGGTTGGGGCCTGCCCCTGCGTGTCTGGGCTCCCGGCCACAGCCCCAGCTCAGGGAAGCAGCTCCTCAGCCAAGACCTGTAGGAGGCGCGGGGCGCCCCCGCCTGGAAGCCTAGTGCACAGCATGAGGGAAGCGAGCCTCCTTGGGAGAAGAGGAGGCAGCCCAGATGCGTGGGGCTGCAATCACTGCTTGGGCGGAGCCGAGTGCGCCTCCAGTACGGCAGAGCTCCAGCTCTGCTCAGAGGCCCGATCTGGCAGAGTGCTGGCGTGAGGCTGCTCTGCCCTGGGCGAGCGTTGCCCAGACTTGCCTCGCGGCTAGGCTTCCAGACCAGAAAGGAGCGGGCAGCGCGAGACTGGGAGATGCTACTGGCGCCTTCCTGGCCTCAGCTCCACTCCTGCCTTGCCTTTGCACCTAGTCCTCAGGCGTTCTTGTGGAGGGCTTAGTTGCCGGTGGGTTGCACACTGCCAAGCGCTCCAGCTTGAGAGCTCTAGTAGAGGCAAAGTGAGGGCAACTGAAAGTCTATTCTTACGGTTGCTTGACCGCCCAGACTCAGCACAGAACGGAGAGCACAAGGCTCACAGGGCCTCTGGCTGTGGTTTGCAGCCCCACACACGCGGAGGCTGACTCGGTGAGCGCCCAGAGGGTGCCTGACAGGCGTCATTTCCCTAGTGCTCTCCTCCCCAGCAGAGACGTGTGCAGGTGGTTGGGGCCTGCCCCTGCGTGTCTGGGCTCCCGTCCACAGCCCCAGCTCAGGGAAGCAGCTCCTCAGCCAAGACCTGTAGGAGGCGCGGGGCGCCCCCGCCTGGAAGCCTAGTGCACAGCATGAGGGAAGCGAGCCTCCTTGGGAGAAGAGGAGGCAGCCCAGATGCGTGGGGCTGCAATCACTGCTTGGGCGGAGCCGAGTACGCCTCCAGTACGGCAGAGCTCCAGCTCTGCTCAGAGGCCCGATCTGGCAGAGTGCTGGCGTGAGGCTGCTCTGCCCTGGGCGAGCCTTGCCCAGACGTGCCTCGCGGCTAGGCTTCCAGTCCAGAAAGGAGCGGGCTGCGCGAGCCTGGGAGATGCTACTGGCGCCTTCCTGGCCTCAGCTCCACTCCTGCCTTGCCTTTGCACCTGGTCCCCAGGCGTTCTTGTGGAGGGCTCAGTTGCCCGTGGGTTGCACACTGCCAAGCGCTCCAGCTTGAGGGCTCTAGTAGAGGCAAAGTGAGGGCAACTGAAAGTCTATTCTTACGGTTGCTTGACCGCCCAGACTCAGCACAGAACGGAGAGCACAAGGCTCACAGGGCCTCTGGCTGTGGTTTGCAGCCCCACACACGCGGAGGATGACTCGGTGAGCGCCCAGAGGGTGCCTGACAGGCGTCATTTCCCTAGTGCTCTCCTCCCCAGCAGAGACGTGTGCAGGTGGTTGGGGCCTGCCCCTGCGTGTCTGGGCTCCTGTCCACAGCCCCAGCTCAGGGAAGCAGCTCCTGAGCCAAGACCTTTGGGAGGCGCAGGGGGCCCCGCCTGGAAGTCTAGTTTACAGCATGCGGGAAGCGAGCCTCCTCGGGAGAAGAGAAGGCAGCCCTGCTGTGTGCGGCTGCATTCACTGCTTTGGCGGAGCCGAGTGCGCCTCCAGTACGGCAGAGCTCCAGCTCTGCTCAGAGGCCCGATCTGGCAGAGTTGCTGGCGTGAGGCTGCTCTGCCCTGGGCGAGCCTTGCCCAGACTTGCCTCGCGGCTAGGCTTCCAGTCCAGAAAGGAGCGGTCTGCGCGAGACTGGGAGATGCTACTGGCGCCTTCCTGGCCTCAGCACCACTCCTGCCTTACTTTTGCACCTACTCCTCAGGCGTTCTTGTGGAGAGCTTAGTTGCCGGTGGGTTGCACACTGCCAAGCGCTCCAGCAGAGAGGGCTCTATTAGAGGCAATGGGAGGGCAACTGCAGGGCTCCTCCAGCGGTTGCTTGACCGCCCAGACTCAGCACAGCACGGAGAGCACAAGGCTCACAGGGCCTCTGGCTGTGGTCTGCAGCCCCACACACGCTGAGGCTGACTCGGTGAGCGCCCAGAAGGTGCCTGACAGACGTCATTTCCCTAGTGCTCTCCTCCCCAGCAGAGACGTGTGCAGGTGGTTGGGGCCTGCCCCTGCGTGTCTGGGCTCCCGTCCACAGCCCAAGCTCAGGGAAGCAGCTCCTGAGCCAAGACCTGTGGGATGCGCATGGGGCCCCGCCTGGAAGTCTAGTTTACAGCATGCGGGAAGCGAGCCTCCTCGGGAGAAGAGAAGGCATCCCTGCTGTGTGCGGCTGCATTCACTGCTTTGGCGGAGCCGAGTGCGCCTCCAGTACGGCAGAGCTCCAGCTCTGCTCAGAGGCCCGATCTGGCAGAGTTGCTGGCGTGAGGCTGCTCTGCCCTGGGCGAGCCTTGCCCAGACTTGCCTCGCGGCTAGGCTTCCAGTCCAGAAAGGAGCGGTCTGCGCGAGACTGGGAGATGCTACTGGCGCCTTCCTGGCCTCAGCACCACTCCTGCCTTACCTTTGCACCTAGTCCTCAGGCGTTCTTATGGAGGGCTTAGTTGCCGGTGGGTTGCACACTGCCAAGCGCTCCAGCTTGAGGGCTCTAGTAGAGGCAAAGTGAGGGCAACTGAAAGTCTATTCTTACGGTTGCTTGACCGCCCAGACTCAGCACAGAACGGAGAGCACAAGGCTCACAGGGCCTCTGGCTGTGGTCTGCAGCCCCACACACGCGGAGGCTGACTCGGTGAGCGCCCAGAGGGTGCCTGAAAGACGTCATTTCCCTAGTGCTCTCCTCCCCAGCAGAGACGTGTGCAGGTGGTTGGGGCCTGCCCCTGCGTGTCTGGGCTCCCGTCCACAGCCCCAGCTCAGGGAAGCAGCTCCTCAGCCAAGACCTGTAGGAGGCGCGGGGCGCCCCCGCCTGGAAGCCTAGTGCACAGCATGAGGGAAGCGAGCCTCCTTGGGAGAAGAGGAGGCAGCCCAGATGCGTGGGGCTGCAATCACTGCTTGGGCGGAGCCGAGTGCGCCTCCAGTACGGCAGAGCTCCACCTCTGCTCAGAGGCCCGATCTGGCAGAGTGATGGCGTGAGGCTGCTCTGCCCTGGGCGAGCCTTGCCCAGACTTGCCTCGCGGCTAGGCTTCCAGTCCAGAAAGGAGCGGGCTGCGCGAGCCTGGGAGATGCTACTGGCGCCTTCCTGGCCTCAGCTCCACTCCTGCCTTGCCTTTGCACCTAGTCCCCAAGCGTTCTTGTGGAGGGCTTAGTTGCCGGTGGGTTGCACACTGCCAAGCACTCCAGCTTGAGGGCTCTAGTAGAGGCAAAGTGAGGGCAACTGGAAGTCTATTCTTACGGTTGCTTGACCGCCCAGACTCAGCACATCACGGAGAGTACAAGGCTCACAGGGCCCCTGACTGGGGTCTGCAGCCCCACACACGCTGAGGCTGACTCGGTGAACGCCCAGAAGGTGCCTGACAGACGTCATTTCCCTAGTGCTCTCCTCCCCAGCAGAGACGTGTGCAGGTGGTTGGTGCCTGCCCCTGCGTGTCTGGGCTCCCGTCCACAGCCCCAGCTCAGAGAAGCAGCTCCTGAGCCAAGACCTGTGGGAGGCGCAGGGGGCCCCGCCTGGAAGTCTAGTTTCCAGCATGCGGGAAGCGAGCCTCCTCGGGAGAAGAGAAGGCAGCCCTGCTGTGTGCGGCTGCATTCACTGCTTTGGCGGAGCCGAGTGCGCCTCCAGTACGGCAGAGCTCCAGCTCTGCTCAGAGGCCCGATCTGGCAGAGTTGCTGGCGTGAGGCTGCTCTGCCCTGGGCGAGCCTTGCCCAGACTTGCCTCGCGGCTAGGCTTCCAGTCCAGAAAGGAGCGGTCTGCGCGAGACTGGGAGATGCTACTGGCGCCTTCCTGGCCTCAGCACCACTCCTGCCTTACCTTTGCACCTAGTCCTCAGTCGTTCTTGTGGAGAGCTTAGTTGCCGGTGGGTTGCACACTGCCAAGCGCTCCAGCAGAGAGGGCTCTATTAGAGGCAATGGGACGGCAACTGCAGGGCTCCTCCAGCGGTTGCTTGACCGCCCAGACTCAGCACAGCACGGAGAGCACAAGGCTCACAGGGCCTCTGGCTGTGGTCTGCAGCCCCACACACGCTGAGGCTGACTCGGTGAGCGCCCAGAAGGTGCCTGACAGACGTCATTTCCCTAGTGCTCTCCTCCCCAGCAGAGACGTGTGCAGGTGGTTGGGGCCTGCCCCTGCGTGTCTGGGCTCCCGTCCACAGCCCCAGGTCAGGGAAGCAGCTCCTGAGCCAAGACCTGTGGGAGGCGCAGGGGGCCCCGCCTGGAAGTCTAGTTTACAGCATGCGGGAAGCGAGCCTCCTCTGGAGAAGGGAAGGCAGCCCTGCTGTGTGCGGCTGCATTCACTGCTTTGGCGGAGCCGAGTGCGCCTCCAGTACGGCAGAGCTCCAGCTCTGCTCAGAGGCCCGATCTGGCAGAGTTGCTGGCGTGAGGCTGCTCTGCCCTGGGCGAGCCTTGCCCAGACTTGCCTCGCGGCTAGGCTTCCAGTCCAGAAAGGAGCGGTCTGTGCGAGACTGGGAGATGCTACTGGCGCCTTCCTGGCCTCAGCACCACTCCTGCCTTACCTTTGCACCTAGTCCTCAGGCGTTCTTATGGAGGGCTTAGTTGCCGGTGGGTTGCACACTGCCAAGCGCTCCAGCTTGAGGGCTCTAGTAGAGGCAAAGTGAGGGCAACTGAAAGTCTATTCTTACGGTTGCTTGACCGCCCAGACTCAGCACAGAACGGAGAGCACAAGGCTCACAGGGCCTCTGGCTGTGGTCTGCAGCCCCACACACGCGGAGGCTGACTCGGTGAGCGCCCAGAAGGTGCCTGAAAGACGTCATTTCCCTAGTGCTCTCCTCCCCAGCAGAGAGGTGTGCAGGTGGTTGGGGCCTGCCCCTGCGTGTCTGGGCTCCCGTCCACAGCCCCAGCTCAGGGAAGCAGCTCCTCAGCCAAGACCTGTAGGAGGCGCGGGGCGCCCCCGCCTGGAAGCCTAGTGCACAGCATGAGGGAAGCGAGCCTCCTTGGGAGAAGAGGAGGCAGCCCAGATGCGTGGGGCTGCAATCACTGCTTGGGCGGAGCCGAGTGCGCCTCCAGTACGGCAGAGCTCCAGCTCTGCTCAGAGGCCCGATCTGGCAGAGTTGCTGGCGTGAGGCTGCTCTGCCCTGGGCGAGCCTTGCCCAGACTTGCCTCGCGGCTAGGCTTCCAGTCCAGAAAGGAGCGGGCTGCGCGATACTTGGTGATGCTTCTGGCGCCTTCCTGGCCTCAGCTCCACTCCTGCCTTGCCTTTGCACCTAGTCCCCAGGCGTTCTTGTGGAGGGCTTAGTTGCCGGTGGGTTGCACACTGCCAAGCGCTCCAGCTTGAGGGCTCTAGTAGAGGCAATGGGAGGGCAACTGCAGGGCTCCTCCAGCGGTTGCTTGACCGCCCAGACTCAGCACAGCACGGAGAGCACAAGGCTCACAGGGCCTCTGGCTGTGGTCTGCAGCCCCACACACGCTGAGGCTGACTCGGTGAGCGCCCAGAAGGTGCCTGACAGACGTCATTTCCCTAGTGCTCTCCTCCCCAGCAGAGACGTGTGCAGGTGGTTGGGGCCTGCCCCTGCGTGTCTGGGCTCCCGTCCACAGCCCAAGCTCAGGGAAGCAGCTCCTGAGCCAAGACCTGTGGGAGGCGCAGGGGGCCCCCCCTGGAAGTCTAGTTTACAGCATGCGGGAAGCGAGCCTCCTCGGGAGAAGAGAAGGCATCCCTGCTGTTTGCGGCTGCATTCACTGCTTTGGCGGAGCCGAGTGCGCCTCCAGTACGGCAGAGCTCCAGCTCTGCTCAGAGGCCCGATCTGGCAGAGTTGCTGGCGTGAGGCTGCTCTGCCCTGGGCGAGCCTTGCCCAGACTTGCCTCGCGGCTAGGCTTCCAGTCCAGAAAGGAGCGGTCTGCGCGAGACTGGGAGATGCTACTGGCGCCTTCCTGGCCTCAGCACCACTCCTGCCTTACCTTTGCACCTAGTCCTCAGACGTTCTTATGGAGGGCTTAGTTGCCGGTGGGTTGCACACTGCCAAGCGCTCCAGCTTGAGGGCTCTAGTAGAGGCAAAGTGAGGGCAACTGAAAGTCTATTCTTACGGTTGCTTGACCGCCCAGACTCAGCACAGAACGGAGAGCACAAGGCTCACAGGGCCTCTGGCTGTGGTCTGCAGCCCCACACACGCGGAGGCTGACTCGGTGAGCGCCCAGAGGGTGCCTGAAAGACGTCATTTCCCTAGTGCTCTCCTCCCCAGCAGAGACGTGTACAGGTGGTTGGGGCCTGCCCCTGCGTGTCTGGGCTCCCGTCCACAGCCCCAGCTCAGGGAAGCAGCTCCTCAGCCAAGACCTGTAGGAGGCGCGGGGCGCCCCCGCCTGGAAGCCTAGTGCACAGCATGAGGGAAGCGAGCCTCCTTGGGAGAAGAGGAGGCAGCCCAGATGCGTGGGGCTGCAATCACTGCTTGGGCGGAGCCGAGTGCGCCTCCAGTACGGCAGAGCTCCAGCTCTGCTCAGAGGCCCGATCTGGCAGAGTGCTGGCGTGAGGCTGCTCTGCCCTGGGCGAGCCTTGCCCAGACTTGCCTCGCGGCTAGGCTTCCAGTCCAGAAAGGAGCGGGCTGCGCGAGCCTGGGAGATGCTACTGGCGCCTTCCTGGCCTCAGCTCCACTCCTGCCTTGCCTTTGCACCTAGTCCCCAGGCGTTCTTGTGGAGGGCTTAGTTGCCGGTGGGTTGCACACTGCCAAGCACTCCAGCTTGAGGGCTCTAGTAGAGGCAAAGTGAGGGCAACTGGAAGTCTATTCTTACGGTTGCTTGACCGCCCAGACTCAGCACATCACGGAGAGTACAAGGCTCACAGGGCCCCTGACTGGGGTCTGCAGCCCCACACACGCTGAGGCTGACTCGGTGAACGCCCAGAAGGTGCCTGACAGACGTCATTTCCCTAGTGCTCTCCTCCCCAGCAGAGACGTGTGCAGGTGGTTGGTGCCTGCCCCTGCGTGTCTGGGCTCCCGTCCACAGCCCCAGCTCAGAGAAGCAGCTCCTGAGCCAAGACCTGTGGGAGGCGCAGGGGGCCCCGCCTGGAAGTCTAGTTTCCAGCATGCGGGAAGCGAACCTCCTCGGGAGAAGAGAAGGCAGCCCTGCTGTGTGCGGCTGCATTCACTGCTTTGGCGGAGCCGAGTGCGCCTCCAGTACGGCAGAGCTCCAGCTCTGCTCAGAGGCCCGATCTGGCAGAGTTGCTGGCGTGAGGCTGCTCTGCCCTGGGCGAGCCTTGCCCAGACTTGCCTCGCGGCTAGGCTTCCAGTCCAGAAAGGAGCGGTCTGCGCGAGACTGGGAGATGCTACTGGCGCCTTCCTGGCCTCAGCACCACTCCTGCCTTACCTTTGCACCTAGTCCTCAGTCGTTCTTGTGGAGAGCTTAGTTGCCGGTGGGTTGCACACTGCCAAGCGCTCCAGCAGAGAGGGCTCTATTAGAGGCAATGGGACGGCAACTGCAGGGCTCCTCCAGCGGTTGCTTGACCGCCCAGACTCAGCACAGCACGGAGAGCACAAGGCTCACAGGGCCTCTGGCTGTGGTCTGCAGCCCCACACACGCTGAGGCTGACTCGGTGAGCGCCCAGAAGGTGCCTGACAAACGTCATTTCCCTAGTGCTCTCCTCCCCAGCAGAGACGTGTGCAGGTGGTTGGGGCCTGCCCCTGCGTGTCTGGGCTCCCGTCCACAGCCCCAGGTCAGGGAAGCAGCTCCTGAGCCAAGACCTGTGGGAGGCGCAGGGGGCCCCGCCTGGAAGTCTAGTTTACAGCATGCGGGAAGCGAGCCTCCTCGGGAGAAGAGAAGGCAGCCCTGCTGTGTGCGGCTGCATTCACTGCTTTGGCGGAGCCGAGTGCGCCTCCAGTACGGCAGAGCTCCAGCTCTGCTCAGAGGCCCGATCTGGCAGAGTTGCTGGCGTGAGGCTGCTCTGCCCTGGGCGAGCCTTGCCCAGACTTGCCTCGCGGCTAGGCTTCCAGTCCAGAAAGGAGCGGTCTGTGCGAGACTGGGAGATGCTACTGGCGCCTTCCTGGCCTCAGCACCACTCCTGCCTTACCTTTGCACCTAGTCCTCAGGCGTTCTTATGGAGTGCTTAGTTGCCGGTGGGTTGCACACTGCCAAGCGCTCCAGCTTGAGGGCTCTAGTAGAGGCAAAGTGAGGGCAACTGAAAGTCTATTCTTACGGTTGCTTGACCGCCCAGACTCAGCACAGAACGGAGAGCACAAGGCTCACAGGGCCTCTGGCTGTGGTCTGCAGCCCCACACACGCGGAGGCTGACTCGGTGAGCGCCCAGAAGGTGCCTGAAAGACGTCATTTCCCTAGTGCTCTCCTCCCCAGCAGAGAGGTGTGCAGGTGGTTGGGGCCTGCCCCTGCGTGTCTGGGCTCCCGTCCACAGCCCCAGCTCAGGGAAGCAGCTCCTCAGCCAAGACCTGTAGGAGGCGCGGGGCGCCCCCGCCTGGAAGCCTAGTGCACAGCATGAGGGAAGCGAGCCTCCTTGGGAGAAGAGGAGGCAGCCCAGATGCGTGGGGCTGCAATCACTGCTTGGGCGGAGCCGAGTGCGCCTCCAGTACGGCAGAGCTCCAGCTCTGCTCAGAGGCCCGATCTGGCAGAGTTGCTGGCGTGAGGCTGCTCTGCCCTGGGCGAGCCTTGCCCAGACTTGCCTCGCGGCTAGGCTTCCAGTCCAGAAAGGAGCGGGCTGCGCGATACTTGGTGATGCTTCTGGCGCCTTCCTGGCCTCAGCTCCACTCCTGCCTTGCCTTTGCACCTAGTCCCCAGGCGTTCTTGTGGAGGGCTTAGTTGCCGGTGGGTTGCACACTGCCAAGCGCTCCAGCTTGAGGGCTCTAGTAGAGGCAAAGTGAGGGCAACTGGAAGTCTATTCTTACGGTTGCTTGACCGCCCAGACTCAGCACATCACGGAGAGTACAAGGCTCACAGGGCCCCTGACTGGGGTCTGCAGCCCCACACACGCTGAGGCTGACTCGGTGAACGCCCAGAAGGTGCCTGACAGACGTCATTTCCCTAGTGCTCTCCTCCCCAGCAGAGACGTGTGCAGGTGGTTGGTGCCTGCCCCTGCGTGTCTGGGCTCCCGTCCACAGCCCCAGCTCAGAGAAGCAGCTCCTGAGCCAAGACCTGTGGGAGGCGCAGGGGGCCCCGCCTGGAAGTCTAGTTTCCAGCATGCGGGAAGCGAGCCTCCTCGGGAGAAGAGAAGGCAGCCCTGCTGTGTGCGGCTGCATTCACTGCTTTGGCGGAGCCGAGTGCGCCTCCAGTACGGCAGAGCTCCAGCTCTGCTCAGAGGCCCGATCTGGCAGAGTTGCTGGCGTGAGGCTGCTCTGCCCTGGGCGAGCCTTGCCCAGACTTGCCTCGCGGCTAGGCTTCCAGTCCAGAAAGGAGCGGTCTGCGCGAGACTGGGAGATGCTACTGGCGCCTTCCTGGCCTCAGCACCACTCCTGCCTTACCTTTCCACCTAGTCCTCAGTCGTTCTTGTGGAGAGCTTAGTTGCCGGTGGGTTGCACACTGCCAAGCGCTCCAGCAGAGAGGGCTCTATTAGAGGCAATGGGACGGCAACTGCAGGGCTCCTCCAGCGGTTGCTTGACCGCCCAGACTCAGCACAGCACGGAGAGCACAAGGCTCACAGGGCCTCTGGCTGTGGTCTGCAGCCCCACACACGCTGAGGCTGACTCGGTGAGCGCCCAGAAGGTGCCTGACAGACGTCATTTCCCTAGTGCTCTCCTCCCCAGCAGAGACGTGTGCAGGTGGTTGGGGCCTGCCCCTGCGTGTCTGGGCTCCCGTCCACAGCCCCAGGTCAGGGAAGCAGCTCCTGAGCCAAGACCTGTGGGAGGCGCAGGGGGCCCCGCCTGGAAGTCTAGTTTACAGCATGCGGGAAGCGAGCCTCCTCGGGAGAAGAGAAGGCAGCCCTGCTGTGTGCGGCTGCATTCACTGCTTTGGCGGAGCCGAGTGCGCCTCCAGTACGGCAGAGCTCCAGCTCTGCTCAGAGGCCCGATCTGGCAGAGTTGCTGGCGTGAGGCTGCTCTGCCCTGGGCGAGCCTTGCCCAGACTTGCCTCGCGGCTAGGCTTCCAGTCCAGAAAGGAGCGGTCTGTGCGAGACTGGGAGATGCTACTGGCGCCTTCCTGGCCTCAGCACCACTCCTGCCTTACCTTTGCACCTAGTCCTCAGGCGTTCTTATGGAGGGCTTAGTTGCCGGTGGGTTGCACACTGCCAAGCGCTCCAGCTTGAGGGCTCTAGTAGAGGCAAAGTGAGGGCAACTGAAAGTCTATTCTTACGGTTGCTTGACCGCCCAGACTCAGCACAGAACGGAGAGCACAAGGCTCACAGGGCCTCTGGCTGTGGTCTGCAGCCCCACACACGCGGAGGCTGACTCGGTGAGCGCCCAGAAGGTGCCTGAAAGACGTCATTTCCCTAGTGCTCTCCTCCCCAGCAGAGAGGTGTGCAGGTGGTTGGGGCCTGCCCCTGCGTGTCTGGGCTCCCGTCCACAGCCCCAGCTCAGGGAAGCAGCTCCTCAGCCAAGACCTGTAGGAGGCGCGGGGCGCCCCCGCCTGGAAGCCTAGTGCACAGCATGAGGGAAGCGAGCCTCCTTGGGAGAAGAGGAGGCAGCCCAGATGCGTGGGGCTGCAATCACTGCTTGAGCGGAGCTGAGTGCGCCTCCAGTACGGCAGAGCTCCAGCTCTGCTCAGAGGCCCGATCTGGCAGAGTTGCTGGCGTGAGGCTGCTCTGCCCTGGGCGAGCCTTGCCCAGACTTGCCTCGCGGCTAGGCTTCCAGTCCAGAAAGGAGCGGGCTGCGCGATACTTGGTGATGCTTCTGGCGCCTTCCTGGCCTCAGCTCCACTCCTGCCTTGCCTTTGCACCTAGTCCCCAGGCGTTCTTGTGGAGGGCTTAGTTGCCGGTGGGTTGCACACTGCCAAGCGCTCCAGCTTGAGGGCTCTAGTAGAGGCAAAGTGAGGGCAACTGGAAGTCTATTCTTACGGTTGCTTGACCGCCCAGACTCAGCACATCACGGAGAGTACAAGGCTCACAGGGCCCATGACTGGGGTCTGCAGCCCCACACACGCGGAGGCAGACTCGGTGAGCGCCCAGAAGGTGCCTGACAGACGTCATTTCCCTAGTGCTCTCCTCCCCAGCAGAGACGTGTGCAGGTGGTTGGGGCCTGCCCCTGCGTGTCTGGGCTCCCGTCCACAGCCCCAGCTCAGAGAAGCATCTCCTGAGCCAAGACCTGTGGGAGGCGCAGGGGGCCCCGCCTGGAAGTCTAGTTTCCAGCATGCGGGAAGCGAGCCTCCTCGGGAGAAGAGAAGGCAGCCCTGCTGTGTGCGGCTGCATTCACTGCTTTGGCGGAGCCGAGTGCGCCTCCAGTACGGAAGAGCTCCAGCTCTGCTCAGAGGCCCGATCTGGCAGAGTTGCTGGCGTGAGGCTGCTCTGCCCTGGGCGAGCCTTGCCCAGACTTGCCTCGCGGCTAGGCTTCCAGTCCAGAAAGGAGCGGTCTGCACGAGACTAGGAGATGCTACTGGCGCCTTCCTGGCCTCAGCACCACTCCTGCCTTACCTTTGCACCTAGTCCTCAGGCGTTCTTGTGGAGGGCTTAGTTGCCGGTGGGTTTCACACTCCCAAGCGCTCCAGCAGAAAGGGCTCTATTAGAGGCAATGGGAGGGCAACTGCAGGGCTCCTCCAGCGGTTGCTTGACCGCCCAGACTCAGCACAGCACGGAGAGCACAAGGCTCACAGGGCCCCTGGCTGTGGTCTGCAGCCCCACACACGCTGAGGCTGACTCGGTGAGCGCCCAGAAGGTGCCTGACAGACGTCATTTCCCTAGTGCTCTCCTCCCCAGCAGAGACGTGTGCAGGTGGTTGGGGCCTGCCCCTGCGTGTCTGGGCTCCCGTCCACAACCCCAGATCAGGGAAGCAGCTCCGGAGCCAAGACCTGTGGGAGGCGCAGGGGGCCCCGCCTGGAAGTCTAGTTTACAGCATGCGGGAAGCGAGCCTCCTCGGGAGAAGAGAAGGCAGCCCTGCTGTGTGTGGCTGCATTCACTGCTTTGGCGGAGCCGAGTGCGCCTCCAGTACGGCAGAGCTCCAGCTCTGCTCAGAGGCCCGATCTGGCAGAGTTGCTGGCGTGAGGCTGCTCTGCCCTGGGCGAGCCTTGCCCAGACTTGCCTCGCGGCTAGGCTTCCAGTCCAGAAAGGAGCGGGCTGCGCGATACTTGGTGATGCTTCTGGCGCCTTCCTGGCCTCAGCTCCACTCCTGCCTTGCCTTTGCACCTAGTCCCCAGGCGTTCTTGTGGAGGGCTTAGTTGCCGGTGGGTTGCACACTGCCAAGCGCTCCAGCTTGAGGGCTCTAGTAGAGGCAAAGTGAGGGCAACTGGAAGTCTATTCTTACGGTTGCTTGACCGCCCAGACTCAGCACATCACGGAGAGTACAAGGCTCACAGGGCCCATGACTGGGGTCTGCAGCCCCACACACGCGGAGGCAGACTCGGTGAGCGCCCAGAAGGTGCCTGACAGACGTCATTTCCCTAGTGCTCTCCTCCCCAGCAGAGACGTGTGCAGGTGGTTGGGGCCTGCCCCTGCGTGTCTGGGCTCCCGTCCACAGCCCCAGCTCAGAGAAGCATCTCCTGAGCCAAGACCTGTGGGAGGCGCAGGGGTCCCCGCCTGGAAGTCTAGTTTCCAGCATGCGGGAAGCGAGCCTCCTCGGGAGAAGAGAAGGCAGCCCTGCTGTGTGCGGCTGCATTCACTGCTTTGGCGGAGCCGAGTGCGCCTCCAGTACGGCAGAGCTCCAACTCTGCTCAGAGGCCCGATCTGGCAGAGTTGCTGGCGTGAGGCTGCTCTGCCCTGGGCGAGCCTTGCCCAGACTTGCCTCGCGGCTAGGCTTCCAGTCCAGAAAGGAGAGGTCTGCACGAGACTAGGAGATGCTACTGGCTCCTTCCTGGCCTCAGCACCACTCCTGCCTTACCTTTGCACCTTGTCCTCAGGCGTTCTTGTGGAGGGCTTAGTTGCCGGTGGGTTTCACACTCCCAAGCGCTCCAGCAGAGAGGGCTCTATTAGAGGCAATGGGAGGGCAACTGCAGGGCTCCTCCAGCGGTTGCTTGACCGCCCAGACTCAGCACAGCACGGAGAGCACAAGGCTCACAGGGCCTCTGGCTGTGGTCTGCAGCCCCACACACGCTGAGGCTGACTCGGTGAGCGCCCAGAAGGTGCCTGACAGACGTCATTTCCCTAGTGCTCTCCTCCCCAGCAGAGACGTGTGCAGGTGGTTGGGGCCTGCCCCTGCGTGTCTGGGCTCCCGTCCACAACCCCAGATCAGGGAAGCAGCTCCGGAGCCAAGACCTGTGGGAGGCGCAGGGGGCCCCGCCTGGAAGTCTAGTTTACAGCATGCGGGAAGCGAGCCTCCTCGGGAGAAGAGAAGGCAGCCCTGCTGTGTGTGGCTGCATTCACTGCTTTGGCGGAGCCGAGTGCGCCTCCAGTACGGCAGAGCTCCAGCTCTGCTCAGAGGCCCGATCTGGCAGAGTTGCTGGCGTGAGGCTGCTCTGCCCTGGGCGAGCCTTGCCCAGACTTGCCTCGAGGCTAGGCTTCCAGTCCAGAAAGGAGCGGTCTGCGCGAGACTGGGAGATGCTACTGGCGCCTTCCTGGCCTCAGCACCACTCCTGCCTTACCTTTGCACCTAGTCCTCAGGCGTTCTTGTGGAGGGCTTAGTTGCCGGTGGGTTGCACACTGCCAAGCGCTCCAGCTTGAGGGCTCTAGTAGAGGCAAAGTGAGGGCAACTGAAAGTCTATTCTTACGGTTGCTTGACCGCCCAGACTCAGCACAGAACGGAGAGCACAAGGCTCACAGGGCCTCTGGCTGTGGTCTGCAGCCCCACACACGCGGAGGCTGACTCGGTGAGCGCCCAGAGGGTGCCTGAAAGACGTCATTTCCCTAGTGCTCTCCTCCCCAGCAGAGACGTGTGCAGGTGGTTGGGGCCTGCCCCTGCGTGTCTGGGCTCCCGTCCACAGCCCCAGCTCAGGGAAGCAGCTCCTCAGCCAAGACCTGTAGCAGGCGCGGGGCTCCCCCGCCTGGAAGCCTAGTGCACAGCATGAGGGAAGCGAGCCTCCTTGGGAGAAGAGGAGGCAGCCCAAATGCGTGGGGCTGCAATCACTGCTTGGGTGGAGCCGAGTGCGCCTCCAGTACGGCAGAGCTCCAGCTCTGCTCAGAGGCCCGATCTGGCAGAGTGCTGGCGTGAGGCTGCTCTGCCCTGGGCGAGCCTTGCCCAGACGTGCCTCGCGGCTAGGCTTCCAGTCCAGAAAGGAGCGGGCTGCGCGAGCCTGGGAGATGCTACTGGCGCCTTCCTGGCCTCAGCTCCACTCCTGCCTTGCCTTTGCACCTAGTCCCCAGGCGTTCTTGTGGAGGGCTTAGTTGCCGGTGGGTTGCACACTGCCAAGCGCTCCAGCTTGAGGGCTCTAGTAGAGGCAAAGTGAGGGCAACTGAAAGTCTATTCTTACGGTTGCTTGACCGCCCAGACTCAGCACAGAACGGAGAGCACAAGGCTCACAGGGCCTCTGGCTGTGGTTTGCAGACCCACACACGCGGAGGCTGACTCGATGAGCGCCCAGAGGGTGCCTGACAGGCGTCATTTCCCTAGTGCTCTCCTCCCCAGCAGAGACGTGTGCAGGTGGTTGGGGCCTGCCCCTGCGTGTATGGGCTCCTGTCCACAGCCCCAGCTCAGGGAAGCAGCTCCTGAGCCAAGACGTGTGGGAGGCGCAGGGGCCCCGCCTGGAAGTCTAGTTTACAGCATGCGGGAAGCGAGCCTCCTCGGGAGAAGAGAAGGCAGCCCTGCTGTGTGCGGCTGCATTCACTGCTTTGGCGGAGCCGAGTGCGCCTCCAGTACGGCAGAGCTCCAGCTCTGCTCAGAGGCCCGATCTGGCAGAGTTGCTGGCGTGAGGCTGCTCTGCCCTGGGCGAGCCTTGCCCAGACTTGCCTCGCGGCTAGGCTTCCAGTCCAGAAAGGAGCGGTCTGCGCGAGACTGGGAGATGCTACTGGCGCCTTCCTGGCCTCAGCACCACTCCTGCCTTACCTTTGCACCTAGTTCTCAGTCGTTCTTGTGGAGGGCTTAGTTGCCGGTGGGTTGCACACTGCCAAGCGCTCCAGCAGAGAGGGCTCTATTAGAGGCAATGGGAGGGCAACTGCAGGGCTCCTCCAGCGGTTGCTTGACCGCCCAGACTCAGCACAGCACGGAGAGCACAAGGCTCACAGGGCCTCTGGCTGTGGTCTGCAGCCCCACACACGCTGAGGCTGACTCGGTGAGCGCCCAGAAGTTGCCTGACAGACGTCATTTCCCTAGTGCTCTCCTCCGCAGCAGAGACGTGTGCAGGTGGTTGGGGCCTGCCCCTGCGTGTCTGGGCTCCCGGCCACAGCCCCAGCTCAGGGAAGTAGCTCCTCAGCCAAGACCTGTAAGAGGCGCGGGGCGCCCCCGCCTGGAAGCCTAGTGCAGAGCATGAGGGAAGCGAGCCTCCTTGGGAGAAGAGGAGGCAGCCCAGATGCGTGGGGCTGCAATGACTGCTTGGGCGGAGCCGAGTGCGCCTCCAGTACGGCAGAGCTCCAGCTCTGCTCAGAGGCCCGATCTGGCAGAGTGCTGGCGTGAGGCTGCTCTGCCCTGGGCGAGCCTTGCCCAGACTTGCCTCGCGGCTAGGCTTCCAGTCCAGAAATGAGCGGGCTGCGCGAGACTGGGAGATGCTACTGGCGCCTTCCTGGCCTCAGCTCCACTCCTGCCTTGCCTTTGCACCTAGTCCCCAGGCGTTCTTGTGGAGGGCTTAGTTGCCGGTGGGTTGCACACTGCCAAGCGCTCCAGCTTGAGGGCTCTAGTAGAGGCAAAGTGAGGGCAACTGAAAGTCTATTCTTTCGGTTGATTGACCGCCCAGACTCAGCACAGAACGGAGAGCACATGGCTCACAGGGCCTCTGGCTGTGGTTTGCAGCCCCACACACGCGGAGGCTGACTCGGTGAGCGCCCAGAGGGTGCCTGACAGGCGTCATTTCCCTAGTGCTCTCCTCCCCAGCAGAGACGTGTGCAGGTGGTTGGGGCCTGCCCCTGCGTGTCTGAGCTCCCGTCCACAGCCCCAGCTCAGGGAAGCAGCTCCTGAGCCAAGACCTGTGGGAGGCGCAGGGGGCCCCTCCTGGAAGCCTAGTTTACAGCATGCGGGAAGCGAGCCTCCTCGGGAGAAGAGAAGGCAGCCCTGCTGTGTGCGGCTGCATTCACTGCTTTGGCGGAGCCGAGTGCACCTCCAGTACGGCAGAGCTCCAGCTCTGCTCAGAGGCCCGATCTGGCAGAGGGCTGGCGTGAGGCTGCTCTGCCCTGGGCGAGCCTTGCCCAGACTTTCCTCGCGGCTAGGCTTCCAGTCCAGAAAGGAGCGGTCTGCGCGAGACTGGGAGATGCTACTGGCGCCTTCCTGGCCTCAGCACCACTCCTGCCTTACCTTTGCACCTAGTCCTCAGGCGTTCTTGTGGAGGGCTTAGTTGCCGGTGGGTTGCACACTGCCAAGCGCTCCAGCAGAGAGGGCTCTATTAGAGGCAATGGGAGGGAAACTGCAGGGCTCCTCCAGCGGTTGCTTGACCGCCCAGACTCAGCACAGCACGGAGAGCAGAAGGCTCACAGGGCCTCTGGCTGTGGTCTGCAGCCCCACACACGCTGAGGCTGACTCGGTGAGCGCCCAGAAGTTGCCTGACAGACGTCATTTCCCTAGTGCTCTCCTCCGCAGCAGAGACGTGTGCAGGTGGTTGGGGCCTGCCCCTGCGTGTCTGGGCTCCCGGCCACAGCCCCAGCTCAGGGAAGCAGCTCCTCAGCCAAGACCTGTAGGAGGCGCGGGGCGCCCCCGCCTGGAAGCCTAGTGCACAGCATGAGGGAAGCGAGCCTCCTTGGGAGAAGAGGAGGCAGCCCAGATGCGTGGGGCTGCAATCACTGCTTGGGCGGAGCCGAGTGCGCCTCCAGTACGGCAGAGCTCCAGCTATGCTCAGAGGCCCGATCTGGCAGAGTGCTGGCGTGAGGCTGCTCTGCCCTGGGCGAGCGTTGCCCAGACTTGCCTCGCGGCTAGGCTTCCAGTCCAGAAATGAGCGGGCTGCGCGAGACTGGGAGATGCTACTGGCGCCTTCCTGGCCTCAGCTCCACTCCTGCCTTGCCTTTGCACCTAGTCCCCAGGCGTTCTTGTGGAGGGCTTAGTTGCCGGTGGGTTGCACACTGCCAAGCGCTCCAGCTTGAGGGCTCTAGTAGAGGCAAAGTGAGGGCAACTGAAAGTCTATTCTTACGGTTGCTTGACTGCCCAGACTCAGCACAGCACGGAGAGCACAAGGCTCACAGGGCCTCTGGCTGTGGTTTGCAGCCCCACACACGCGGAGGCTGACTCGGTGAGCGCCCAGAGGGTGCCTGACAGGCGTCATTTCCCTAGTGCTCTCCTCCCCAGCAGAGACGTGTGCAGGTGGTTGGGGCCTGCCCCTGCGTGTCTGGGCTCCCGTCCACAGCCCCAGCTCAGGGAAGCAGCTCCTGAGCCAAGACCTGTGGGAAGCGCAGGGGGCCCCTCCTGGAAGCCTAGTTTACAGCATGCGGGAAGCGAGCCTCCTCGGGAGAAGAGAAGGCAGCCCTGCTGTGTGCGGCTGCATTCACTGCTTTGGCGGAGCCGAGTGCACCTCCAGTACGGCAGAGCTCCAGCTCTGCTCAGAGGCCCGATCTGGCAGAGTTGCTGGCGTGAGGCTGCTCTGCCCTGGGCGAGCCTTGCCCAGACTTGCCTCGCGGCTAGGCTTCCAGTCCAGAAAGGAGCGGTCGCGCGAGACTGGGAGATGCTTCTGGCGCCTTCCTGGCCTCAGCACCACTCCTGCCTTACCTTTGCACCTAGTCCTCAGGCGTTCTTGTGGAGGGCTTAGTTGCCGGTGGGTTGCACACTGCCAAGCGCTCCAGCAGAGAGGGCTCTATTAGAGGCAATGGGAGGGCAACTGCAGGGCTCCTCCAGCGGTTGCTTGACCGCCCAGACTCAGCACAGCACGGAGAGCACAAGGCTCACAGGGCCTCTGGCTGTGGTCTGCAGCCCCACACACGCTGAGGCTGACTCGGTGAGCGCCCAGAAGGTGCCTGACAGACGTCATTTCCCTAGTGCTCTCCTCCCCAGCAGAGACGTGTGCAGGTGGTTGGGGCCTGCCCCTGCGTGTCTGGGCTCCCGTCCACAGCCCCAGCTCAGGGAAGCAGCTCCTCAGCCAAGACCTGTAGGAGGCGCGGGGCGCCCCCGCCTGGAAGCCTAGTGCAGAGAATGAGGGAAGCGAGCCTCCTTGGGAGAAGAGGAGGCAGCCCAGATGCGTGGAGCTGCAATCACTGCTTGGGCGGAGCCGAGTGCGCCTCCAGTACGGCAGAGCTCCAGCTCTGCTCAGAGGCCCGATCTGGCAGAGTGCTGGCGTGAGGCTGCTCTGCCCTGCGCGAGCCTTGCCCAGACTTGCCTCGCGGCTAGGCTTCCAGTCCAGAAAGGAGCGGGCAGCGCGAGACTGGGAGATGCTACTGGCGCCTTCCTGGCCTCAGCTCCACTCCTGCCTTGCCTTTGCACCTAGTCCCCAGGCGTTCTTGTGGAGGGCTTAGTTGCCGGTGGGTTGCACACTGCCAAGCGCTCCAGCTTGAGGGCTCTAGTAGAGGCAAAGTGAGGGCAACTGAAAGTCTATTCTTACGGTTGCTTGACCGCCCAGACTCAGCACAGAACGGAGAGCACAAGGCTCACAGGGCCTCTGGCTGTGGTTTGCAGCCCCACACACGCGGAGGCTGACTCGGTGAGCGCCCAGAGGGTGCCTGACAGGCGTCATTTCCCTAGGGCTCTCCTCCCCAGCAGAGACGTGTGCAGGTGGTTGGGTCCTGCCCCTGCGTGTCTGGGCTCCCGTCCACAGCCCCAGCTCAGGGAAGCAGCTCCTCAGCCAAGACCTGTAGGAGGCGCGGGGCGACCCCGCCTGGAAGCCTAGTGCAGAGCATGAGGGAAGCGAGCCTCCTTGGGAGAAGAGGAGGCAGCCCAGATGCGTGGGGCTGCAATCACTGCTTGGGCGGAGCCGAGTGCGCCTCCAGTACGGCAGAGCTCCAGCTCTGCTCAGAGGCCCGATCTGGCAGAGTGCTGGCGTGAGGCTGCTCTGCCCTGGGCGAGCCTTGCCCAGACTTGCCTCGCGGCTAGGCTTCCAGTCCAGAAAGGAGCGGGCTGCGCGAGACTGGGAGATGCTACTGGCGCCTTCCTGGCCTAAGCTCCACTCCTGCCTTGCCTTTGCAACTAGTCCCCAGGCGTTCTTGTGGAGGGCTTAGTTGCCGGTGGGTTGCACACTGCCAAGCGCTCCAGCTTGAGGGCTCTAGTAGAGGCAAAGTGAGGGCAACTGAAAGTCTATTCTTATGGTTGCTTGACAGCCCAGACTCAGCACAGCACGGAGAGCACAAGGCTCACAGGGCCTCTGGCTGTGGTCTGCAGCCCCACACACGCTGAGGCTGACTCGGTGAGCGCCCAGAAGGTGCCTGACAGACGTCATTTCCCTAGTGCTCTCCTCCCCAGCAGAGACGTGTGCAGGTGGTTGGGGCCTGCCCCTGCGTGTCTGGGCTCCCGTCCACAGCCCCAGCTCAGGGAAGCAGCTCCTGAGCCAAGACCTGTGGGAGGCGCAGGGGGCCCCTCCTGGAAGCCTAGTTTACATATGCGGGAAGCGAGCCTCCTCGGGAGAAGAGAAGGCAGCCCTGCTGTGTGCGGCTGCATTCACTGCTTTGGCGGAGCCGAGTGCACCTCCAGTACGGCAGAGCTCCAGCTCTGCTCAGAAGCCCGATCTGGCAGAGGGCTGGCGTGAGGCTGCTCTGCCCTGGGCGAGCCTTGCCCAGACTTGCCTCGCGGCTAGGCTTCCAGTCCAGAAAGGAGCGGTCTGCGCGAGACTGGGAGATGCTACTGGCGCCTTCCTGGCCTCAGCACCACTCCTGCCTTACCTTTGCACCTAGTCCTCAGGCGTTCTTGTGGAGGGCTTAGTTGCCGGTGGATTGCACACTGCCAAGCGCTCCAGCAGAGAGGGCTCTAGTAGAGGCAAAGTGAGGGCAACTGAAAGTCTATTCTTATGGTTGCTTGACCGCCCAGACTCAGCACAGCACGGAGAGCACAAGGCTCACAGGGCCTCTGGCTGTGGTCTGCAGCCCCACACACGCTGAGGCTGACTCGGTGAGCGCCCAGAAGGTGCCTGACAGACGTCATTTCCCTAGTGCTCTCCTCCCCAGCAGAGACGTGTGCAGGTGGTTGGGGCCTGCCCCTGCGTGTCTGGGCTCCCGGCCACAGCCCCAGCTCAGGGAAGCAGCTCCTCAGCCAAGACCTGTAGGAGGCGCGGGGCGCCCCCGCCTGGAAGCCTAGTGCACAGCATGAGGGAAGCGAGCCTCCTTGGGAGAAGAGGAGGCAGCCCAGATGCGTGGGGCTGCAATCACTGCTTGGGCGGAGCCGAGTGCGCCTCCAGTACGGCAGAGCTCCAGCTCTGCTCAGAGGCCCGATCTGGCAGAGTGCTGGCGTGAGGCTGCTCTGCCCTGGGCGAGCGTTGCCCAGACTTGCCTCGCGGCTAGGCTTCCAGTCCAGAAAGGAGCGGGCTGCGCGAGACTGGGAGATGCTACTGGCGCCTTCCTGGCCTCAGCTCCACTCCTGCCTTGCCTTTGCACCTAGTCCCCAGGCGTTCTTGTGGAGGGCTTAGTTGCCGGTGGGTTGCACACAGCCAAGCGCTCCATCTTGAGAGCTCTAGTAGAGGCAAAGTGAGGGCAACTGAAAGTCTATTCTTACGGTTGCTTGACCGCCCAGACTCAGCACAGAACGGAGAGCACAAGGCTCACAGGGCCTCTGGCTGTGGTTTGCAGCCCCACACACGCGGAGGCTGACTCGGTGAGCGCCCAGAGGGTGCCTGACAGGCGTCATTTCCCTAGTGCTCTCCTCCCCAGCAGAGACGTGTGCAGGTGGTTGGGGCCTGCCCCTGCGTGTCTGGGCTCCCGTCCACAGCCCCAGCTCAGGGAAGCAGCTCCTCAGCCAAGACCTGTAGGAGGCGCGGGGCGCCCCCGCCTGGAAGCCTAGTGCAGAGCATGAGGGAAGCGAGCCTCCTTGGGAGAAGACGAGGCAGCCCAGATGCGTGGGGCTGCAATCACTGCTTGGGCGGAGCCGAGTGCGCCTCCAGTACGGCAGAGCTCCAGCTCTGCTCAGAGGCCCGATCTGGCAGAGTGCTGGCGTGAGGCTGCTCTGCCCTGGGCGAGCCTTGCCCAGACTTGCCTCGCGGCTAGGCTTCCAGTCCAGAAAGGAGCGGGCTGCGCGAGACTTGGAGATGCTACTGGCGCCTTCCTGGCCTAAGCTCCACTCCTGCCTTGCCTTTGCAACTAGTCCCCAGGCGTTCTTGTGGAGGGCTTAGTTGCCGGTGGGTTGCACACTGCCAAGCGCTCCAGCTTGAGGGCTCTAGTAGAGGCAAAGTGAGGGCAACTGAAAGTCTATTCTTATGGTTGCTTGACAGCCCAGACTCAGCACAGCACGGAGAGCACAAGGCTCACAGGGCCTCTGGCTGTGGTCTGCAGCCCCACACACGCTGAGGCTGACTCGGTGAGCGCCCAGAAGGTGCCTGACAGACGTCATTTCCCTAGTGCTCTCCTCCCCAGCAGAGACGTGTGCAGGTGGTTGGGGCCTGCCCCTGCGTGTCTGGGCTCCCGTCCAGAGCCCCAGCTCAGGGAAGCAGCTCCTGAGCCAAGACCTGTGGGAGGCGCAGGGGGCCCCTCCTGGAAGCCTAGTTTACAGCATGCGGGAAGCGAGCCTCCTCGGGAGAAGAGAAGGCAGCCCTGCTGTGTGCGGCTGCATTCACTGCTTTGGCGGATCCGAGTGCACCTCCAGTACGGCAGAGCTCCAGCTCTGCTCAGAGGCCCGATCTGGCAGAGGGCTGGCGTGAGGCTGCTCTGCCCTGGGCGAGCCTTGCCCAGACTTGCCTCGCGGCTAGGCTTCCAGTCCAGAAAGGAGCGGTCTGCGCGAGACTGGGAGATGCTACTGGCGCCTTCCTGGCCTCAGCACCACTCCTGCCTTACCTTTGCACCTAGTCCTCAGGCGTTCTTGTGGAGGGCTTAGTTGCCGGTGGGTTGCACACTGCCAAGCGCTCCAGCAGAGAGGGCTCTATTAGAGGCAATGGGAGGGCAACTGCAGGGCTCCTCCAGCGGTTGCTTGACCGCCCAGACTCAGCACAGCACGGAGAGCACAAGGCTCACAGGGCCTCTGGCTGTGGTCTGCAGCCCCACACACGCTGAGGCTGACTCGGTGAGCGCCCAGAAATTGCTTGACAGACGTCATTTCCCTAGTGCTCTCCTCCGCAGCAGAGACGTGTGCAGGTGGTTGGGGCCTGCCCCTGCGTGTCTGGGCTCCCGGCCACAGCCCCAGCTCAGGGAAGCAGCTCCTCAGCCAAGACCTGTAGGAGGCGCGGGGCGCCCCCGCCTGGAAGCCTAGTGCACAGCATGAGGGAAGCGAGCCTCCTTGGGAGAAGAGGAGGCAGCCCAGATGCGTGGGGCTGCAATCACTGCTTGGGCGGAGCCGAGTGCGCCTCCAGTACGGCAGAGCTCCAGCTCTGCTCAGAGGCCCGATCTGGCAGAGTGCTGGCGTGAGGCTGCTCTGCCCTGGGCGAGCGTTGCCCAGACTTGCCTCGCGGCTAGGCTTCCAGTCCAGAAAGGAGCGGGCTGCGCGAGACTGGGAGATGCTACTGGCGCCTTCCTGGCCTCAGCTCCACTCCTGCCTTGCCTTTGCACCTAGTCCCCAGGCGTTCTTGTGGAGGGCTTAGTTGCCGGTGGGTTGCACACTGCCAAGCGCTCCAGCTTGAGGGCTCTAGTAGAGGCAAAGTGAGGGCAACTGAAAGTCTATTCTTACGGTTGCTTGACCGCCCAGACTCAGCACAGAACGGAGAGCACAAGGCTCACAGGGCCTCTGGCTGTGGTTTGCAGCCACACACACGCGGAGGCTGACTCGGTGAGCGCCCAGAGGGTGCCTGACAGGCGTCATTTCCCTAGTGCTCTCCTCCCCAGCAGAGACGTGTGCAGGTGGTTGGGGCCTGCCCCTGCGTGTCTGGGCTCCCGTCCACAGCCCCAGCTCAGGGAAGCAGCTCCTCAGCCAAGACCTGTAGGAGGCGCGGGGCGCCCCCGCCTGGAAGCCTAGTGCAGAGCATGAGGGAAGCGAGCCTCCTTGGGAGAAGAGGAGGCAGCCCAGATGCGTGGGGCTGCAATCACTGCTTGGGCGGAGCCGAGTGCGCCTCCAGTACGGCAGAGCTCCAGCTCTGCTCAGAGGCCCGATCTGGCAGAGTGCTGGCGTGAGGCTGCTCTGCCCTGGGCGAGCCTTGCCCAGACTTGCCTCGCGGCTAGGCTTCCAGTCCAGAAAGGAGCGGGCTGCGCGAGAATGGGAGATGCTACTGGCGCCTTCCTGGCCTAAGCTCCACTCCTGCCTTGCCTTTGCAACTAGTCCCCAGGCGTTCTTGTGGAGGGCTTAGTTGCCGGTGGGTTGCACACTGCCAAGCGCTCCAGCTTGAGGGCTCTAGTAGAGGCAAAGTGAGGGCAACTGAAAGTCTATTCTTATGGTTGCTTGACAGCCCAGACTCAGCACAGCACGGAGAGCACAAGGCTCACAGGGCCTCTGGCTGTGGTCTGCAGCCCCACACACGCTGAGGCTGACTCGGTGAGCGCCCAGAAGGTGCCTGACAGACGTCATTTCCCTAGTGCTCTCCTCCCCAGCAGAGACGTGTGCAGGTGGTTGGGGCCTGCCCCTGCGTGTCTGGGCTCCCGTCCACAGCCCCAGCTCAGGGAAGCAGCTCCTGAGCCAAGACCTGTGGGAGGCGCAGGGGGCCCCTCCTGGAAGCCTAGTTTACAGCATGCGGGAAGCGAGCCTCCTCGGGAGAAGAGAAGGCAGCCCTGCTGTGTGCGGCTGCATTCACTGCTTGGGCGGAGCCGAGTGCGCCTCCAGTACGGCAGAGCTCCAGCTCTGCTCAGAGGCCCGATCTGGCAGAGTTGCTGGCGTGAGGCTGCTCTGCCCTGGGCGAGCCTTGCCCAGACTTGCCTCGCGGCTAGGCTTCCAGTCCAGAAAGGAGCGGTCTGCGCGAGACTGGGAGATGCTACTGGCGCCTTCCTGGCCTCAGCACCACTCCCGCCTTACCTTTGCACCTAGTCCTCAGGCGTTCTTGTGGAGGGCTTAGTTGCCGGTGGGTTGCACACTGCCAAGGGCTCCAGCAGAGAGGGCTCTATCAGAGGCAATGGGAGGGAAACTGCAGGGCTCCTCCAGCGGTTGCTTGACCGCCCAGACTCAGCACAGCACGGAGAGCACAAGGCTCACAGGGCCTATGGCTGTGGTCTGCAGCCCCACACACGCTGAGGCTGACTCGGTGAGCGCCCAGAAATTGCTTGACAGACGTCATTTCCCTAGTGCTCTCCTCCGCAGCAGAGACGTGTGCAGGTGGTTGGGGCCTGCCCCTGCGTGTCTGGGCTCCCGGCCACAGCCCCAGCTCAGGGAAGCAGCTCCTCAGCCAAGACCTGTAGGAGGCGCGGGGCGCCCCCGCCTGGAAGCCTAGTGCACAGCATGAGGGAAGCGAGCCTCCTTGGGAGAAGAGGAGGCAGCCCAGATGCGTGGGGCTGCAATCACTGCTTGGGCGGAGCCGAGTGCGCCTCCAGTACGGCAGAGCTCCAGCTCTGCTCAGAGGCCCGATCTGGCAGAGTGCTGGCGTGAGGCTGCTCTGCCCTGGGCGAGCGTTGCCCAGACTTGCCTCGCGGCTAGGCTTCCAGTCCAGAAAGGAGCGGGCTGCGCGAGACTGGGAGATGCTACTGGCGCCTTCCTGGCCTCAGCTCCACTCCTGCCTTGCCTTTGCACCTAGTCCCCAGGCGTTCTTGTGGAGGGCTTAGTTGCCGGTGGGTTGCACACTGCCAAGCGCTCCAGCTTGAGGGCTCTAGTAGAGGCAAAGTGAGGGCAACTGAAAGTCTATTCTTACGGTTGCTTGACCGCCCAGACTCAGCACAGAACGGAGAGCACAAGGCTCACAGGGCCTCTGGCTGTGGTTTGCAGCCCCACACACGCGGAGGCTGACTCGGTGAGCGCCCAGAGGGTGCCTGACAGGCGTCATTTCCCTAGTGCTCTCCTCCCCAGCAGAGACGTGTGCAGGTGGTTGGGGCCTGCCCCTGCGTGTCTGGGCTCCCGTCCACAGCCCCAGCTCAGGGAAGCAGCTCCTCAGCCAAGACCTGTAGGAGGCGCGGGGCGCCCCCGCCTGGAAGCCTAGTGCAGAGCATGAGGGAAGCGAGCCTCCTTGGGAGAAGAGGAGGCAGCCCAGATGCGTGGGGCTGCAATCACTGCTTGGGCGGAGCCGAGTGCGCCTCCAGTACGGCAGAGCTCCAGCTCTGCTCAGAGGCCCGATCTGGCAGAGTGCTGGCGTGAGGCTGCTCTGCCCTGGGCGAGCCTTGCCCAGACTTGCCTCGCGGCTAGGCTTCCAGTCCAGAAAGGAGCGGGCTGCGCGAGAATGGGAGATGCTACTGGCGCCTTCCTGGCCTAAGCTCCACTCCTGCCTTGCCTTTGCAACTAGTCCCCAGGCGTTCTTGTGGAGGCTTAGTTGCCGGTGGGTTGCACACTGCCAAGCACTCCAGCTTGAGGGCTCTAGTAGAGGCAAAGTGAGGGCAACTGAAAGTCTATTCTTATGGTTGCTTGACAGCCCAGACTCAGCACAGCACGGAGAGCACAAGGCTCACAGGGCCTCTGGCTGTGGTCTGCAGCCCCACACACGCTGAGGCTGACTCGGTGAGCGCCCAGAAGGTGCCTGACAGACGTCATTTCCCTAGTGCTCTCCTCCCCAGCAGAGACGTGTGCAGGTGGTTGGGGCCTGCCCCTGCGTGTCTGGGCTCCCGTCCACAGCCCCAGCTCAGGGAAGCAGCTCCTGAGCCAAGACCTGTGGGAGGCGCAGGGGGCCCCTCCTGGAAGCCTAGTTTACAGCATGCGGGAAGCGAGCCTCCTCGGGAGAAGAGAAGGCAGCCCTGCTGTGTGCGGCTGCATTCACTGCTTGGGCGGAGCCGAGTGCGCCTCCAGTACGGCAGAGCTCCAGCTCTGCTCAGAGGCCCGATCTGGCAGAGTTGCTGGCGTGAGGCTGCTCTGCCCTGGGCGAGCCTTGCCCAGACTTGCCTCGCGGCTAGGCTTCCAGTCCAGAAAGGAGCGGTCTGCGCGAGACTGGGAGATGCTACTGGCGCCTTCCTGGCCTCAGCACCACTCCCGCCTTACCTTTGCACCTAGTCCTCAGGCGTTCTTGTGGAGGGCTTAGTTGCCGGTGGGTTGCACACTGCCAAGGGCTCCAGCAGAGAGGGCTCTATCAGAGGCAATGGGAGGGAAACTGCAGGGCTCCTCCAGCGGTTGCTTGACCGCCCAGACTCAGCACAGCACGGAGAGCACAAGGCTCACAGGGCCTATGGCTGTGGTCTGCAGCCCCACACACGCTGAGGCTGACTCGGTGAGCGCCCAGAAGGTGCCTGACAGACGTCATTTCCCTAGTGCTCTCCTCCCCAGCAGAGACGTGTGCAGGTGGTTGGGGCCTGCCCCTGCGTGTCTGGGCTCCCGTCCACAGCCCCAGCTCAGGGAAGCAGCTCCTGAGCCAAGACCTGTGGGAGGCGCAGGGGGCCCCTCCTGGAAGCCTAGTTTACAGCATGCGGGAAGCGAGCCTCCTCGGGAGAAGAGAAGGCAGCCCTGCTGTGTGCGGCTGCATTCACTGCTTTGGCGGATCCGAGTGCACCTCCAGTACGGCAGAGCTCCAGCTCTGCTCAGAGGCCCGATCTGGCAGAGGGCTGGCGTGAGGCTGCTCTGCCCTGGGCGAGCCTTGCCCAGACTTGCCTCGCGGCTAGGCTTCCAGTCCACAAAGGAGCGGTCTGCGCGAGACTGGGAGATGCTACTGGCGCCTTCCTGGCCTCAGCACCACTCCTGCCTTACCTTTGCACCTAGTCCTCAGGCGTTCTTGTGGAGGGCTTAGTTGCCGGTGGGTTGCACACTGCCAAGCGCTCCAGCTTGAGGGCTCTAGTAGAGGCAAGGTGAGGGCAACTGAATGTCTATTCTTATGGTTGCTTGACCGCCCAGACTCAGCACAGCACGGAGAGCACAAGGCTCACAGGGCCTCTGGCTGTGGTCTGCAGCCCCACACACGCTGAGGCTGACTCGGTGAGCGCCCAGAAATTGCTTGACAGACGTCATTTCCCTAGTGCTCTCCTCCGCAGCAGAGACGTGTGCAGGTGGTTGGGGCCTGCCCCTGCGTGTCTGGGCTCCCGGCCACAGCCCCAGCTCAGGGAAGCAGCTCCTCAGCCAAGACCTGTAGGAGGCGCGGGGCGCCCCCGCCTGGAAGCCTAGTGCACAGCATGAGGGAAGCGAGCCTCCTTGGGAGAAGAGGAGGCAGCCCAGATGCGTGGGGCTGCAATCACTGCTTGGGCGGAGCCGAGTGCGCCTCCAGTACGGCAGAGCTCCAGCTCTGCTCAGAGGCCCGATCTGGCAGAGTGCTGGCGTGAGGCTGCTCTGCCCTGGGCGAGCGTTGCCCAGACTTGCCTCGCGGCTAGGCTTCCAGTCCAGAAAGGAGCGGGCTGCGCGAGACTGGGAGATGCTACTGGCGCCTTCCTGGCCTCAGCTCCACTCCTGCCTTGCCTTTGCACCTAGTCCCCAGGCGTTCTTGTGGAGGGCTTAGTTGCCGGTGGGTTGCACACTGCCAAGCGCTCCAGCTTGAGGGCTCTAGTAGCGGCAAAGTGAGGGCAACTGAAAGTCTATTCTTACGGTTGCTTGACCGCCCAGACTCAGCACAGAACGGAGAGCACAAGGCTCACAGGGCCT